>NC_050452.1:30539762-30582258 GCF_903995425.1 Onychomys torridus
CCGGCTCCCTCCAGCCTGGTCTTCCCTTCTGACCTCCTGCCCTAGTTTGGAATGGGCTCAGTGGGTCAAAATCACACACAGTTCCACCCTCGTGTGATCATCCCCCCACTCTGCCGACTTTCCCCTGGTGCATGGAATGGTCAGCCTCTTACCTCCTTGTAATCCTCAGTTTCCAAAGGAAGTCCACCAGGTGGCTCTGTTCTGATGACCCAGGTGACTAAGCCATAGGCCCACTGCTGTGACAGCCCATGGTCCCCGACTCTCAGTCTTCCTTCTCTCCGTGGCCAGCATCAGTAAAAGCCTGGGAAGGTTGGCTGGTTTTCTTTCATTTCTAGAAGGTTCCACGGGGTACCTGGGCTAGCCTCTTGGGGAGCTATGGCCCTCCATGTCTGAATGACTGTCTAGTGTCTGAGTGTCTGAAAGAAGACTCATGGCCAGACTCTGCAAGCGGAATGCTCATGTAGACCTAAATCCCAGCCCTGTTCTAAGGCCAAGGAGGAAGCAAAAGCCTTGTTGTAAATTCAGTCAAAATGATTAGGGACAGGTGGCCCTGACTTCAAGTAGGTGGGCCAGGAAAGGAGTCATGGGATCCACAGCCAAAGTGTACTCATGCCCCATGTCCACATTCATGTGTGAGCCTGGGAGTGGAACTCTGGGTGCCTGTGATAAGCATCAGGTCCCAGAAAATTTCTATGTTCTCCTACCATCCCAAGACAAGTCAGCAAAGAGCCCAAAGGCAGGTGTCTGTCACATGCACAGGTTCAAGTGACTACACTCAGGAATCTCAGAATCCCAATGGAGCTGTCCTGTACTCCACACAGGCATAGGTGTAACAGGCGTTTAGCCCTTGTCTGGAGTGCTTTCTAAACGCTGTGTGTTAGCTACATCCTTCCAACATTCCAAAGAGGTGTCATCTCATCTAGCACGGCACTTCAAACTGACTCCCTATGAGTCTGGTTTCCAGATGAGGAGGCTGAGGTAGGTTGGTTAAGAGCCACGTGAACAAGGTCACCCAGGTGGAAAGTAACCAGAAATGCTGGGTTCTGAAGTCTAGCATTTGCCCCATACAGTCTCAGCCCCCAGGGGCTTTCCTATGCAGGCAGAGAAGCTAGGAGGTGATGGGAGTATCACACAGAGGCCCAGGTAGGCATTTGATTGTGTGTGTGTGTGTGTGTGTGTGTGTGTGTGTGTGTTTATCATACCCCTCCTTAACATAAAGGAAGCTGAGACTCAGGTGTATCACTTGCTTTGGTTCTCACTTGGTAGCATGGGTCTCAGGCCAGAAGTGATCCCTCAGAAGGCCTGCTCCAAAGGCCTAAGTACCTCCTCCAGCATCTCAGCCTGACATGGCCTCATACAGCTACATGTGCCCAGGCTCTGTGAGTCTGAAGAAACCCCTGGGTGCAGTGGCCACAGATCCCCACCTATCACAGTCCATAAGCAACAGAACAGCCTATCTGCAAAGACACAGCTGAGCACCACCTCACATCTCCTTCTCAAGGGCACTACATACACAGGCCCAGGACCATAGTGACAGGGTAGAGAACGGTCGCTCTGTCCCTTTCCCCAACAGACTCCCAGCCACCTGACATCCCTTGATTTGTGCACCCTGTGGGCTGCTCGGTGAAGGCAGAGATTCCACAGGCACCAGAGAAAAGGGTGGATCCACCTTCAAGGTACTCGCTTCTCCCTTTAACCTTGGCAACTGTGATTTACAATGGGAGCCATCCAATTAGCATGTATCCTGCCCAGAGCTGGGAAGGCTGACAATGGTTATAATTACCAACCACATGAGCAGCCAGTTAGCTATTTGGACATTCTTGAAGGCAGATTACTGTATGCCACACTTCATAAGGGACACCTCATTTGGGGGACTGCAGAAACCCTTCGGGTAGGGAAGGCTGAGGAACCTCCACTGCCTCCTTCTTGGACTCTGGAAGCATACAACAGGCTGGGTTCCAGGGTTCCTGCCAGGCACACCATCAGTTCCCTTTCAGACCCACTATCACCAAGGGCTGCATGACGGCTTCTGGGCTCCCCCATCAAGGAATGGAAGAAGGCAGCTTCCTGCTGGATGGGCCTAGGACTGGCTGCAAAATATGTAAGACCATGTGGGAAACGGAATAAGGGTCTACCTCCAGTGTCTCCAAATGCAGAGATAAGAGCAACACCCAAAGATCCATGTGGTCCCTGGAACAGCAGAAGCTCATCCTCACTGAGGACCAGGAAGTAGCTCCTGAAGGCTGGAACTCCAAGCTTTGGGCACAAGAAACTTTTGGGGGTCTTGGGAGATGGCTCAGTCTTAAAGTGCTTGCCTTACAAGCACAAAGACCTAAGTTCAATCCCCAAAATCCACACTAAAAGGCCTGGCACAATAGCACATGTTTATAATCCCAGAACTGGGAAGATGGAGACAGGAAGACTCTCAGAGCTACCTGACCAACAGTTTAGTCTAACCTGTGAGCTCTGAGAGACCTGTCTCTAAAACCAAAGTGATGACAATCACACACACACACACACACACACACACACACACACACACACACACAACCACTTGGCCCTGCCCAACTCCAGTCCCAATTAAAGTTTCTAGAGAGTGTAATGAGCCTTCAGACCCAGCTAGCCAAGCTCAGATCCCTTCCGGTGGTGATACAAGGGCAGACCCCACCTCCACAACCTCCCTTCAGCCTCTAAACACTGAGTCTCATCATTTCTAGGCATAAGTTTGACATGAGGGAAGTACTCTGGCCATAATGGATGGTGGCACCATGCCCTGGTTAACTGTAGAATCCTACTCTGCCCCACCAAGAGGAGGGAAGGGTTTTGGTCAATGGTCAAAGGCCCCATGAATAGTAAACATGGCTGTTCACTCAGATAGACTCCTGTAACATGAGGTGGGACACTCCCCAGAATCTCCCTCTGTGTTTTCTAAAGTAGGACACAGACACAGTGTCACAGGTCAGGTATGTGTAGGGACACCTCTTCCCTCCTGTGCCCTGGGCTTCCTAAGGAATGGCTGGATGTGGCGCTAGGCCTTCTGAAGACTCAAGCCCAGAAGCACTCAGTGTCAGGCACACCTGGTGCCACTTTCCAAGTGAGCCTGCAGCACATGCTACCTGAATAGGGTGACAGCCCTGTGTCCAGGATGAGCCTTACAGCAGCTGACAGTCATCAGACACACCCCCTGCCTGGGCTCTTGCACTTGGACACCACTGCACAATCCTCACTCTACCCTGCAAGACAATCCTGCATCAAGTCCCTTCCTGCAGTAAAGGACACCGAGGCTCTGGGAGGCACCATGGCACTGGCTTGTATTGGGGAATATTATTTTAAGGCATGTTGCTTTTGTTTACGTTGCATTTGTTTAACTCTGTGAAGCTGTGTTACTCTGCCTGTCTAAAACACCTGATGGTCTAATAAAGAGCTGAACGGCCAATAGCAAGGCAGGAGAAAGGATAGGTGGGGCTGGCAGGCAGATCGAATATATAGAAGGAGAAATCTGGAAGGAAAAACAAAGAAGTAGCCAGAGAAGGAAGAATCCAGAGGCCAGCCACCCAGCCACCCAACTACACAGCAAGCCATGGAGTAAGAGTAAGATTGACAGAAGTAAGAGAATGGGAAAAGCCCAGAGGCAAAAGTAGACGGGATCATTTAAGTTAAGGAAAACTGGCAAGAAACAAGACAAGCTAAAGCCAGGCATTCATAATAAGCCTCCATGTGTGATTTATTTGGGAGCTGGGTGGTGCCCCCCCAAAAGAATAAAAGAGAAAAAACAAACAACAGGCTTGTGAATGACAGTTCCCAGAAGCCACACACTCAGGGGTGTATGAGACCCTGTCAGGTTCCAGGCTCCAGAACATAGAGGCATAGAGGTCTCACAGTACCAGCACAGGGGGCGGGGGGGGGAGGTGGCAGAGCTGCTGGAGAAACCCTGAACTCACTGGCATCAATCCCCAGGAGCCCTCTGGGGTCATCATCATATATGGCCCTACACGCCAGATCACTATCCTGTGGGCTCAGAGCCCACTCTGGACACTGACTTTGGACAAGTCCCTGGACCTCTCTGAGCTGTCCTTTTCCAGAAGCTGTGTCACAGCAGATGGGAGGTGGAAGTCCCCATGCCTATGTGGGTAAATGGGAGAAGATGTGGTGTTTCTAAAGTCCCACTGATGGACAGCCCTCTAGTCCCAGCCTTCCTCTGGCTCCTAGACAGGCCTGCGAGAGGGCTTGGAATGTTACCACCATGGAGGTATGGGGTGCAAAACACTCATCCCAGGAAGAAGCTGGCTTAGTCAGGGCTCCCATGGAGGGTGCCCAGCTGAGCCTACAGCAGTCACCCAGTCTACTAAAGTCTATCCCACATCTGGTCTCTCTGAGCTCCACATACTCCCAGAACTTGCCAAGGCGCTGCTCAAGCAGGGGTGACTAGCTGTGCCCATTGCCTGGGACTATCTCCATTTCAGCAACCAATGTCTTGCATCCTGAGGCCCAAGCAGGCTCTGGCTGCAGCCCAGCCTCCCTACATGACACTGATGCCGGGGACCTGTCTACATCCTGTCTCACACAAGATAAAGCTCGGAGTGGTCAGAGGAGCTGAAAGTAGTGCAGGCCCAGGTCTGAGTCCTGACTCCATCTCTTGCTAGCAGTGGGGGCCTTGGACATTACTTCTTGTTCCTCTGAGACTCTGTTTCCACATGAATAGGATAAAGAAGAGGACACTGATGACTGGGTCTAGTAGGCAGAGCCTGGCAGATCTGACAGAGTGAGCAGGAGCCCAAGGGCCTACATGGGACATGTCATTGTAAGAAATAGCCATGAGACTTGGCAGCCTTGGTTAGGGGCTGCCTCTCTGGTTTTAAGCTCACTCTCTTCCTGCAGCCTGCGGATCCAGATATAGAACTCTCAGCTCCTCTCCAGCACCATGTCTGCCTGTGTGCCTCCATGCCTCCCACCATGCTGATAATGAACTAAAGACTCTGAACTGTAAGCCAGCCCCAATTAAATGTTTTCCTTTGTAAGAGCTGCCATAGTCATGGTGTCTCTTCACAGAAATAGGAGCCCTAACTAAGACAGTCCCCAAATCATGTACCAAGTGAAGCTCTTATCCCAGCACCTCAGAACATGACTATGCTTGGGGACAGGTTAGCACAGAAGTGCTCAGGTCAACAAGAGTCATTAGAACAGTCCCTATGTGGCAGAGACAAACCATGGGAACGTGAGCATGAGTGCTGATGATACCCCTACAAGCCAGGAACACCAAGATGACCAGCGAGCACAGAATTGGGAAGGTGGGGACAGACCCTCCCTGGGGCCTCCAAAGGAGTGGCCCTGCCACATTTCCATCTTACACAGCTGGCTTGGGAAATGTTGGGGAACAAATTTGGTTGAAGCCCAACACCTGGTGCTGCTACACAGCCCTGGATATCTGCCATAGTCTCATTTGAGGACACATTGGGTCAGGAGTCTGTGTTTCTGCTTACATCCTTGGGTATATGTAATAGTCCTGCCAACCACTCCATGCTTCCCTGCCATGGAAGACTCTGGCCAAGCACTCCATGTCTCCCTCCCCTGGAGAGTACATGCCAATTACACCTTAGCTCTTCCCCTTGATGGTACCTGCCAATCATCCCAGACCTCCCCCTTCCCCTGAAAGACAACTACCAATCATCCCATGCCTCCCTCCCATGGAAGACACCTGCCAATCATCTCATTCCTCCCTCCCCCGGAGAACACCTGCCACTCATCCCATGCCTCCCTCCCCCGGAGGACACCTACCAATCATTCCATTCCTCCCTCCCCTGGAGGACACCTGCCAATCATCCCATGCCTCCTTCCCCCAGAGGACACCTGCAAGTCACTCTTTGGTCCCCTCCACTGCAGGGTCTCTCCCACTTCGTCTTCATGAAGCCCACAACTCAGATCTGGGCCCCAACAAACATCGGGTGACATCAGGTTGCCAATCCCACAGGGTCACACTTGAGGCTTCAAAGCTGTGTAAGTTGTAACTCCATCAGAAGGCCCTGGAGCAACAGAGGGAAGCCCAGGAGGCAGACACAGAAGTGAGCCCATGGAAAGGACAGGTACCCCAAACTCTTGCAGAAATGCCTTTCAAGCTGGGAACCGCAGCTTCAAAATAGGCCGTGTGGGCCAGAGGAATTGTAACCAATTAAGGCGGCTGTCTGGTGTCCCACCACTTGGGATTAATTAAATGGTTCCCAACTGTGATCGAGACACTGCATAAAATATTTTTAGATTAATTTTTAAAGAATAAATGAGAGCATTACCATTTTTATGTGCTAACTGGGGGGTGGGGACAGGCACTAGCAGAAGGAGCAGGAAGCATACTGAGCGAGCACTGGAGGGGGCGACAGAGTGTCGTTCCTTGCTGCGCCATGACCCTACTGCTTCCCCACCAGCACAGAGGGACTTGGAACAGAGGACTTTAATCTGGGAGCTCTGCTCATCACAGGGTATCCAGCTCAGCATGCCATTCATGTGTTCATTCATTCATTCACTGGTCCATCCATCCATTCACCAATATCTTCCAGGTAATGAGCCCTGTGCTTTAACAGCTATGGGGGACCCAGTTCCCCAGAACTGCCACCCCAGTGCCTCAGAGGCTGTAAGTCAGATGAGCCCCAAGGTCACAGGTCAGGGGAGGTCCTAGCTAGGGCACACGTATGCAAAGATACAGAAGCCTCCGGGGAGATGTAAGGAAAGCCCAGGGCCACCCACAGTGGCTGCATGACCCCGGAGAGGGAGTGAGGTCTTCCAGATACATGGTGGCTGAGGGGAGCTGGGCTTCCTAGAGTTCCTGAGGCTGTGCAGACTTGCCAGCACTTGCCCACCTCACCAGCACTTGCTCTCCCTCAGTTCTTTCAAAAAAGCAGGTTTCCTGTGTCCCGGGGCCTTTGCACAGCAGTTCTGTGTCTGACTGCTCCCCAAAGCACCCAAGCACTGCCAGTGTAAGTCTAAAGGTCACTGTCTAAGGGAGGATATCTCCTCTGTCCTACCTGTATGTACCTCACAGCCCTGACCATTCTAGCCACCATAAAATCCCTGCTGGCTCGCTGTGCCACTGGACTGTACTCAGACAGCCTGGGGACCCATGCTTCCTACAAGTGCAGTTGCTGGCTCTTGTCACTCAGCCCAGCACAGAGCATGCTCAGTAGTGGAGGAGCACAGGGGGCCAGCTGGTTAACCAGGAAGCCTCCCCCCCCACACACCCCCAAGGGGGCTGTGATTTTTCCCTGGGTGCCTTCAGGCTGGCGGGGAGCACAATAGATCTCTGGTGTAGAGGGCTGCATCTTGTCGCTGCTGAGCCAGGGTTACTTATTAAACTCTCAGTGTATACCAGATACTTAGATCCACATTAACCCCCACAAGTCCTCCTGCCCCTGCTCTGTGGTAAGAGTCCTTCATTTTCACATGAGACAGGGACCTCTGTGCCACCCAGAGTGGCTCTGAGATCACATGAGACCCGCACTCAAGACCCAGCTCTCTCAGCCCTGAGCCCAACCTCACTAGTCCACAGAGCTCCGCTTTCAGAACAGCCTCTGGGCCCAGCTAGCAGGATTGTTCTTGGCCTTTCCACAAGACTGCAGGTTCTGGGAGGAAGTGCCCTGTCCTGAAGGAGGACAAAACTGCCTGCTGACTTGTTCTCATCAGCCTAGGTGGCAGAGACCCTGCATTGGGGGCCAGGAAAATGTCTGGAAGAAGAGGGGGTCTTGGGGAAGGAGAACAGATTCTTAGCTCCCACAGACCCTGCGAAACCAACCCACCAGCATGCACTGTCACCTCCTAGCAATAAAGTAAGTTGTTCTCTGGATCTCTGGCAGGGATTTGCAGGGAGTTAGGGTCTATGGGGAACAGTCTTGGCATATAGGTCAGGAAACAGCCAAGCTAGGGGTAGAGGGCCTTAGCTGTCCACGATAGAGTCACACCTAATTCATCTAGTTCCCTCAGATGTCAGCACAACTGGGAGATGAGACCAGGCAATTGCCACCTGCCTGGGACACCAGGTAAGAAAGGAAGCCTTAGAGCATACCCTGTAAAGCTGCCCTGGTCAGGCCTACGGGTCACAAATCAGAGAGTAAGTGTGTTGGCCAAGTCCCACCAGAAGGGGGCAGAGCTGAGTTGTAAGCAGTTAGCCTCCAAGGGCCCTGACCTCCCACAGCACCCCATGATGGGCCCAGTGCTTCTCCTGGCAGTTGAGGAGCTTTTATCCCCCTGCAACCCAGGCCCCACTTCCTTCTTGGATGCCCTAGGTAACAAGGCCTGAGGCAGGCTTCTCAGAAAGCCAGAGACGCTTGGGGCCTAGGGCTAAGGGTGACCAAGTCAGCTCTCTGCAGCAAGACTCAGCTGTCCTCCTGAACGGCTGGGCTTTGGGGTGTTTCCAGGAAGAGCACAAAGATCCAAGGCAGGAGGGGAGCATGGGGCCAGCCACGGGAATGGCGCAGCGGCAGCCCTGGAAGGCTGGGCTCTATTTGTCGGTCTGACGGAACCTGAGGCAGTCCTCTGGCATGCTTGTGTTCTCTGCAAAAATGTTTAAGGTTTCAAATCTCCCCTCCCCCAAGGTTCCCCTGAGTCCCAAAGGAAGGTCTGGAACAAAATCACTTTCTCGTTTTCCCACACAAGTAGAGACCTGAAAAGAGACTACCAAAGTAAAGACCTTCAGGGCCGACAACCAGAGGAACAAAAGACGACAACCACAGGGTGTGCCTGGACAAGGTACATGGAACTTCACACGGTATACTCACGCATCCGACCACAGCTGGCCAGGTGCTACAGCACCACTGCCGGGGGGTGGGGGGGTGGGGGGGTGGGCGCTCTGTGTAGCTCTGTGGCTCACCGCCAACACCAAATTGAAAGCTTGGCCTGGTCAACTCTATCTACCTCCTGAGCTTCTTTCTTTCCTCCCCAGCCTCATCTCTGAGGCTCACGTGACCCAGGGACAAACACACCGCTCTCTGCGGCCATCAAATCCCCAGCCCTCCAACATTTGCCGTACTTCCTGCCAAGAATGTCCCGGGCCAACTCCTCCTCATCCTGCAAGGCCTTCCCAAATGTCTAATGTTGCCTCCTCTACAAAGCCTCCCCAGGACAGCTGTAAAAATAAGTCCCTTCCTCTCCGAGTCCTGGACGCTTCCACCACTACACCAGGATCACCTTGTCAGTGTTCACAGCCCTGGGTCTTCCTCCTCCTCTCCACATCCCCAGGGCCCTGTCCTCTTCCTTGCTGTGGCCCTGCCTAAACAAAGCACATCCAAATGTCCTACCCAAGTGTCCTACCTAGACCTCAGATAAAGGCTCAGCAGTGATACCCAGTCACCGGCCACCAGCCACAGATATTGACTATGTAACATGTTAGATACGAGACCTGGGAACATGGTGATAAACATTCATGTCCCAGTCCTCAGAGCTCACGGCCACAAGGGTTGGACAGATTCTGGATGTGGACTATCAGAGGTGATAGGGGCCACAGAATGTGCTCGAATCTGGGGAAGCAGGAGTGAGGACTACTAGTCAGGGCCAAGAGCAGGAGACAGGACCGTAGCATGCTTGGGATGCTACAGCAGGAAGGGGGGGAGGGAGGGAGGGAGGAAGGGAGGGAGGGAGGGAGGGAGGGAGGGAGGGAAGAGAGAAAGTAGAGTTGAAACAGGGGAGCACAAAAGTCAAGGAGACCCCCACTCAGGCTCACTTCTAGGGGCTCTGCACCCCAGAGAGCCTCCCGAGGTTGCATGAGGTTCTAAGGTGAGTGGAGTCACAGAAGGCTTGGGAGCCAGCCTAAACCCAGCAGCTCTGGTCTGAGGAAGGCACCCAGCTATGCACGGAGTCTGGCCAAAGAACCAGAGGTGGAGGAGGGAGGTCAAGGAACACTCCTGTGAGCTGCCTGCCTTCAGAGGCCCCAGCTGGCCACTCCTTGGGAGGTCCTGGCAGGGACAGATGGCTTCCTTGGCCCTTCCCCCACCAGCACCACACTGAGAAGTGTTCTGACCAAAAGAATGGCAAACCACAAGATAAAACTTCATGTTAAAGGTATTTCATCCCTCGCTTCGCCCTTATTACTTTCAGATGGTTGAAAACAGCCGGCATGGAGACTGCTGTGGGAGACCTGGGTGCTGGACTCCAGCTGAGCGACGAGGCACCCAGAGCCAGGCCCTGGCCAGCCCTGCAGGTCAGGTGGAGGCTCACGCTCTGGACCTCAGTCTCCTCTTCTTGAGACAGAGGCAGAACCAGGTTCCCCAGGCAAGTGTCTCTCACCCAAACACCATCAGCAAAGGAGCCTAAGCCACAGGCCCAAGAGTACCAGACCTTCTCGGCAAATCCTTCCCTGCCTTTGAGCCCACTTTACATCTTTGCCAAGGTAATTATGACCCCAGCAGCTCTTCAGACCACAGGCTAGGCAGGCATGGCCAGTTCCTTCTGGCTTCAGACTAAAGAAAAGCCATGGGGCAGGAAGAACCCGGCTACTGAAAGATGCCATCCCTAGAAGAAAGGGACTCCAACACTCATCCCAGAGACAGATGTGGGCTCCCAGGTCTTGACTCAGATTCCCTCCAAACCCCAAAGCAAAAGCCAACTAGAAACAGAACCCCATGAGCAGGGGTGTGGGCACAGCAGGACAGCTGTCCACCTGCCTGCCAGCTGTGTCTTCTTCCAGCGATGTGTCTGTCCTGCCCCGTGGCACTGCCCACCCAAGGCTAACCCCTTCATCCAAGGTGTCTGCCCCCTGCCAGAAGTTTCATGCTAACTCAAACAGTCATTTCAGGAAGATGTCCCCCATTTTACTGATGGGAAAACAGGATCTGGCCCAAGGATTAATGTTAAAAGGCAGAGCTGGGACTTGAGTGTGAAGTCCATCCCTTCCATCTCTCCAGCAGCTCTGTCCCTCTAGGTGACAGTCCCTGAGCCCAAGCACAGGGCAGATGACAACATCTGTAGGTGGCTTTCGGAGGTAGGGACTGTTTTTGTATAAGTTCGTACATTTCTTCATCAACCTCTGTCTAGTTGAGACTGGTATATTGCATTTTGCAAGTGTTTCAAAGGGGCTCCGTGGGGTTTGCATCTGTCCTTGGCACACTCACTCGAGTGTGCCCCCAGGGATCTCCAGAGCTTGGCCTGATTCTTCCACCACCCTGAGCCTGGCAGAGGTAGGGTGGGTATGGGAGCTGCCAGTACACACACACACACACACACACACACACACACACACACACACACACACGCAATGCCACCATTTAACTCCAGAAAAACATCCTTGTCAGGGGTTTCCATGGGCGCCTCTGAGGGGTTGCTTCCTAGGAAGCCACAGAAGAGCTAAGACACGCATGAAGATGTAGACAGTCCCCAGGACTCCTACATGCAACAGTGTCCCTGACCAGCAGCAAGGTGCTCAGAGTCCTCCTGTCCTGGCTTGGAGACTCAAGTCACAGTAAGGAAGCTTCTCTGAGCTTCTGGCACGGAGGAAGAAAGAACAGGAGTCCATCTGCAGTAAAGGTATGGGCAAGCCTGGCCCACAGGAGGGGCTCCACAGACACAGGGGTCTCTTCCTTCCTGAGCATGAGATGCTCATGTTTTAAGAGGCTCACCCTCTGGGAAGAACCCCAGAAGAACCTCTGGGACAGCCAGGTAAAGCACCAGCCATACCCATTCTCTTGATGCCCATTTCTCATGGTGTTCCAGGTTCCCCATCTGTCTCATGGGGTGTAAGCCTTGCACCACTGTCTCCCCTACACTCTGTAGACCAGCCTCCTTGGTCGCCTGGGATCTCATTAGCAACAGTGTCTGCCTTCACTCTGACCCACTGCATCAAAGCCAGCATTCACAAGGTCCCTGGAGGCTGTGGGTAGACTACCATGAGAGAGAGCTACTGTGATGCTCATGGAGACCCTCCACTGGTTGCTTGGGTTAACCCCCACCAGCTCTCCCTTCTTCTGCCCACATCTGGGTTCAGCTATCACCTCAGCCAGGGTGTCTGAGGAGCAACCCCACCTCATCTGTGAGTCCTATCAGTCCCTACCTGTGCAAAGATACACACTGTGTGTTCAAACTAGCAGCAAGGGCCTGCCACCTCCACCTTGTGGTGGCCCAGATTTGAGCTACCCTGGGCCCAGGCAGCTGGAGTTTAAGGAGTCAGGCCCCATCAAACCCTACTGAAAAAGCTGTCTCTAGTGATGGCCAGGGATAGGACAGACTAGGCCACTCTCCTGCATCTGTCCAAAGAAACGAAGCTCAGGCTTTGGTCCTCCAACAAGGGCTCTGGTCCTCCTCCCATGTCCCCACCCTGATCCCTACAGGGGCCACAGGCTTCCCCAGCACAGATGTCTGAGTTTGCCTTGATTGCATTCCCTGCCTGGCACCAACCATTGGATCTTCTTGCCCTCTGGGATTTAACCCAACCTTACCCCCACTTCAGTCTGTCTCATTCACAGGACCCCAAGCCCTGGGGACAGAGACAGAACACCGTTTATGGCTACCCCCCAGCACCAAGAATAGCTCAGTGAAATAAACATGGTGGAAGACATCTGGGGGCCTAGATGCTCCATAGTTTGCTATAGATTTCTGGAAAGCCTCCAGAACATTCTTTCCCTCTGTGTATCTGTTTTCCGGCCCAAAAGAAGCCTCCACAGAGTTCTGAGGCAAGCAGGGTTACCCATGATAGCAATCATCTGTGCTTCCAATTCTGATTTTACGGCTAAGTTCTGACATCATTTCTAGATTTCAGGCCAAATAGGAGGAGTGAGGGAGCTGGGGACGAGTCCTGGCTACGGCTGACGTGATGTTCCATTAGCAGAAGATGTCTCTGCTGCTCCCTGAGTCAAGATGTGTGTGGTGGGCACACAACTCAGCCACATACCCTGCCTCTGGGAAAATGCAGGGTTCCCAGGCTTGATGGATGTACTAACCCAGTGACACTGTATAGTCATGTCATCCAGCAAACTGGCTGTGCAGACATGCTCATGTTTGGGGTCTGGGCTCACCAGATGATCTCAAATTATCCACATAAGCTGAAATACCATCACCAGAGGGAGAGTGAATGAAAAGGAGAGAGGACACATGGCCTCTGAAGCCAGTAGCTAGAGTGATGTGTGGGACAGGAATAGAATGAAGGTGGCCCATGGATGCTAGGAAAGGCAGGGGACTGGGCTATCTCCCAGAGGGGCAGAAGTCAAAGACTTGCATTATGCGCTAAGTGTTCCAAGCTGCTGACTCGGTTTGGGGCTGCTTGTTACAGCAGCCAGACACCTCTCACACTTTCAGTTCTTCCATGAAATGGAGATGGCAGGAGCTCTGACCTGGAAGTCTTTACAAAAGAAAACCCAACATCACCTAGGCCTCTGGGAAGGCTGCACTCTCAGGGGCTGTAGTATGGCTGGGCAGGACACATCTTCCTCTGTGGATAGTAAGTTTTTTCTCCCCTTTGACCCTGCCTGAAGCCCCTCCCAGCTCCACTCCTCTAGCCTTGGTGGGTCTTCCCAGGTAGGCTAATTGTTTCATTACCTATGCAGGAAGCCTGGTGGCTTGCCCTCTGAGCCCCAGGCCACCTGCAAAGCTCAGAACTCCAGGCCCTCCTGGAATGCCTGTGGAGGAGAAGCTGAATCTGTGCCCCCTGCTCAGCCAGGAAGAGGATCCCAGATTCCTGGACCCAAGTAGTGGCAGCCTCCAGTACCTCCTGGCTGGCCATCCTTCCTGTATGCAGTGTCCCTGTATACCTGGGCCTGGGGGAATACACCTTACTGACCAGCTTCCATCACCAAGGGAAGTCTGTCCAGGGCCTCTTGGGCTCAGAACCTCAGCCAGCTAATGAGCCAAGGGCCAAGGTGAGCCAAGCCCCTGCAGCCGCTGGTTGTGACTGCTACATGTAATGGCCGAGGAGCACCTACCGTGGGGACCTGCACAGATCTGAGCTCCATCTACTGCAGAGTCCTGGGTGAGCGGCTTTAGCTCTCAGAGCCTGTGTGTCCTCCTCTGTAAGATAGGAACAATGACAGTGCCACCTCCTGGAGTGGCCAAGAGCATGCAGTGGTGACACTTGCTTGGCACATGGCATCTCACACCCTCTGCAGTAGGGAAGAAAGCTGGCTGAGACATGGAACAGAGAGTTCCCAACCTCGAAGGGAACAAGAGAAGCTACTGAGTGTCATCAATCACTCTAGAAAAGCCACACTGGGGACTGGACTAGCTGGAGCACTCTTAGAAGGCTTCAAGAAAGAAGGCATAGGGGACCAGACCTCGGAGGAGCGGACAGATTTGGAGGCCAGCAGAAGAAAGAGGGGATCTCAGGGACTGTAACTGCCAGGCTACATGCCTGGAAAGACACCAGATGTTTCCAGAATAGGGAAGCAAGCATGGGGGAGAGGGGAGGACAGGAGAAGCAGCTGTAAAGGGAAGTGGGGCCTAGCTGGGATATCAGGTGGGGGTAAAGTCCTGTAGTTGGGTGAAGAGTGTCCCCCACTGTCTTAGTTAGGTTTCTATTACTGTGAATAAATACCATAACCAGGGAATAAAGGAAAATATTTAATTGGGGTGGCTCGCTTACAGTTCAGAGGTTCAGTTGGTTATCACCATGATAGGAAGCAAGGCAGCATGCAGGCAGACATAATGCTGGAGCAGGGAGTCCTTACATCTTGATCCAAGGCAACGGAAAGTGATCTAAGACACTGGGTGGCATCTTGAGCATCTGTGAGACCTCAAAGCCCACTTCCACAGTGACATACCTCCTCCACCAAGACCACATCTACTCCAACAAAGCCACTCCCTTTAGAGGCCATTTTCTTTCAAACCACCATGCTTACCTACATAGACACCCCCATGTCCCAGAGTGAAAATTTGCTTGGAAATTGAGTGGTGAGATAGGGTGAGGACATTCTCTCCTGGATAGGCTTCATCCAGTGACTGTCTAGACTGTAAGGCAGTCTGGGGACAGTCATGCATGAGGACAGAGCCTACATAAAGACAGTGACAGAGGTGAGAGAGACATAGATGCAAAGCAATGAGGTCCCATGGCCTGGGAGCAGAGGTGGGAGGAGCTGCCCCCCAACCTCAGGGGAGCTGGACTGCCCACACTCCCATCTCACACTTCTTCAGGGGCCACTGTGTCCTGATGATGCAGAGCTCCAGGAGACAAGGGACAGCCGTAAAGCCCTTCAGACAGCCCAGGGCCACTGCCCATCAATAGGCCCTTCACAAGCAAACAAGGGTGTGTTGGCCTCATGCCAGACCCGCCCACACCAGATACCCTGCCCTTCAACCTCCAGTGGACAGCACTTCCTGCCTAACACTGGGCCCACAGACGCTCAGCTGGCTATTGGCCAGGGCCCAGGTCCAGCTTCTCCAGCCCCTCAGCCGTCCCAGATTTGAAGGTCATTCAAAGGTGACTAGGACATCAGCCTGTGTTGGGGAGGCTAGCCCTATTGTAAGTGCTAGACCTCAGGAGGCCCCTGTACTGCCTGACTGTGAGGGCCACAGAGCACCTGTCAGAAAACGAAGGTGGGTAGATATGCTTTAGTATAAAGGAAGCATACTAGATGGGGTCCCCCAGTGGGGGTCCTAGGTGGCACCTCACTGTTCTATGGAGCAGGAAGATGCCCTCACTTAGGTGTTTTTCCAAATAGGAGGAGGCTAAGGGCAGTCCACACAGGAGGCCTGGCCAGAGGCTGGCTTACTGTGCTCCCCTGGGGCCTCAGACTCGTTATGTGTAACCTGAGCAAAGGGGCTGGAATGCCCCATGCTATCTGCATTTGGTTCCAGAGACCCAGATCCTGGCTCCAGAGAATCCCCATCACTGTCCAGGAAGCCAGTGCCCACTCTGACAGCAGTGACTTCTGGTGAGGACAGGAAATGAAGACAGAATCTTCCACCATGAAACCCAGGTCACTAACTTGGGGCCAGTCCTGTGTCCCACAAAGATCTGATGCTCCATTTTCCTGAGGAAAATGCTATGGTTACCTGAGAAACAGGCAGGGTTACGAATGGCTCCAGTGTGTCAAAGGCTGAGATGACATGGAGGCATGGAGCAGAGGCAGAGCTGCACTCCATTCCCAGCCGCTCCCCGTCAACCTGCACTCAGTCCTGGCACATCTGCTCTGAGGAGACCCACTGGCCTGACTGGTAGGTCTGTGTCCCCTCAGCCTAGGCAGCGGGTCCCTGCTGAGCCTCAGGGCCGCTCAGGTGTGTGATGGTGACTCCACCCAAACCCTGATAGAAATAACTTTCCGATGGTCAGCTCCAGCCACAGGTGTTCCTAAGGAAGACCGGCCGTGGACAGGGTCACATGTGTGCCGTCAAGACACATCCAGATCAGACATAAGGGAGAAGAAGTGGCAGTCTCGGGCAGCTGGAGCTGGGCTCTGCACTCAGGATTACGTCACTAAAGTATCACATGGAGGGGGAAGGCACTGGAGTGTCACGTGGGGGTGGGAATACATCCTCATTTTACAGGAGCAAACTGATTCAAGGAAGCACCATGACTCAGAGTCTGACATCTGCTAGACCTCCCCTGGAATCATACTCCCTGTCTCACACCCTGCTAATCTGCCTTGCTGTGTCGAACCTCTCAGCACCCCACATTCGACTAGAGAAGGAGATAAACCCTGTTCTACAAGCCCCCAGAATACAACCCTCCTCGTCTGCCTCTGAGCCACTGTCCCCATTGACCCCTCCACCTGGAGCTCCCTGTTTCTCGGTCCCATGAGATTTACTTGAGTACAAAGTCACCTCCTCTAAGAAGACTGTACCATTCATCTCCACCTTTGCGTCAGACCTGTGGGAAGGTACCAGCCTGAGGGCTCCGCCAATGCACTGCCACCCATGGGGGACCTGGTACAGCCGGAGAAAGTGATAAGTGTCCTTGCTCGAAGACAGAGCACTGCCAGTGCACATCCTCACATGACAGATTTCCCTTTTTCCACTAAATTCCCTCTAAATCCGACAGACCTAGATATTCTGATGACCTGGGCATGCTGTCCAGCCAGCCATACCAGATGGACCCCAAGGACAGCCCAAGTCCCAAGGACCTACTCTTCTCTCCTTTCCACTGTAATTAAAGCACACAGGAGACTGAGCACAAGGAGGAGAATCACGTCCTTCTTGACAAGAGCTCCGGGCGGGCATGCGCAGTGACTCAGAGCAACAGTCCCTCATGACAGCTGGGCTAGTGGGGGTGGAGAGCAGTGGACAGTAGCTCCGCCTCCTGATAGCCTCATCTGAGCTACAGGAGAACCCGCTGAGCAGGGAGCTTTGGGGAGCGCTGTGCATCTGCCCTCGGGTTCAGTGTTTTCCAACGCAGCCCCACTAGGCATCTTACATCCACCTGGCTGTCACCGAGAGACACAGGTTAGGAGAAGAACAGAGCCTGGCACCATCACCAGGGACTACACCGAGGCAGCCTGGCTTAGTGGAAAAGAAACAGGCTTTAGAGCCAGACTGTCTGGGTTTGAATCCCAGCCTGTTATCTGAGCTTCTGGGCTTCCAGAACCTGCAACAACTAGGTGGCCACTACTGGATATCTGCCAGGTAGCAGATACCAGGTAGTCCAAGTGGTACACGTGGAGTCCTCAACGTTAGTCCCTGGCTCTCCCCCTGGACCATGGGCTATATACCCACGTCAAGGGAACTTATTGTCCTTCAAACAACAGCAGCCGACTGAATGGCATACCACCTAGCCTTGATCTTGAAATGTGTTTTTCCACAGCCCCCAGCAATCCTGGGAGGCAAGGCTTCATGTTCCTCCTTCCAAGGCAGGAAGACTGAGACTCCGGAGGAGAATTAACATGGAAGTGGTAAACATGTACTCGACACCAGGAACTGGTGAGCAGTGTGCAGGCCTACCCACGGCATTGTGCCATCTTGTGACTGTACCGTCTCCTGGATGGGAACAGCTCTGTCTCTCCCACTCCCGCAAAGAGCCTCTCTGATCCTCCCCACAACCCCAGTAGCCGGTACTGCCTCCTCACAGCCAGACAAGCAGGAGTCCTCTCAAGGCCCAGGAACACCTTTCACACTGGGCAAAAGCTGTTTCACACTGAAGCCCAGGGGTGTACTTCACGCCTCACTGGGATCTAAAGGAAACCTTGACTCGGCCATCTACCTGCTTGAGTAGGGAGCTATGGACTGCTGCACCCCCTGGGTTGCTTCTGCTTGGCTGCTAGGCTGCCCCTCCTGCTTTATTTGTTTTTAGTTGTTTGGGGTTTTTTATTATTATTTTTATTATTATTGTTTTCCTGAGACAACATCGCTGTGAGCCTTAATCTTCATTGTCAACCAGACTAGATTTAGCGTCACCTACTAGACATGCCTCTGGACTAGTCTAGGTAGTTTCTAGATTGAGTTCAATGAAGAAGGGCGATGCTATCACACAGGCTGGGGACCTGAAAAGAGGAAAAAGCCAGCAGGTGTCTCCCCTGACCCCCAGCTGATGGACTGTGACCCCTCAAGCTCCTGCCACAGCTACAACCACCCACTGCCACAGTGGACCACACCCGCAGACTGTGACCCAGAACCAGCCCTTCCTCCTTCAAGCACCTTTTGCCAGGTAGTTTATCAACGTCATGAGAAAAGTAACTAATACAGTCTTATTCTGTAGCTCAGGCTAGCCTCACACTCGTGACAATCCCCTTCCCCCAGCCTCCTGCATGCTGGGATTGTCGGTGTGCACCGCCACGCCTCGTGGCCTCTGGTTTCCTTTCTTCATGATGCACATTTTGCACTGATTCCCTCACAATTCATTATTTTAGCGACATCACACACACGCACACATTTGTGAGGTAGGCAGTTATGAATATGTAAGCAATAGCCCACTTCATCACTAAGTGATGTCTGCACACTAGCACACAGCTATAAAGGCCTTCCCATGTTATAACACCAGCAAACTAGCTCAAGAAGGACCATAAAGGGAGGCAGTCCTTATGGTCAGAGCAGAGGTCAGGAACAACGTCATCCATGGCCTTTGGGGGAGCTGCCAGAGGCTGGCTGTGCTCACGGCCTTGTCTGGTCTGTGCCCTCCATGTTCGTGGCCTGCTCTGCTCAGGGCTTGCATTTCAGCCCTTCCTGTCAGCACACCCTGTGAAAGTCTCAACGACCCTGCCCATTGGAACTCAGGGCACCAGGTTTCCCCCTGGGGCGGGGGAGGGGGATCATTAGCAGAGACTAGGCTTAGAGAAGGGTGTGCAGATGGGGTGGAGACCATGGACCAAGGCAGGGTGGCAGGTTACTAGCCCTCCAGAGGTCCCTGCCCCTGTTCTGGCCATCACAGGATCTTTCTTGTAAGTTGATCAGCAACATTCCCCCAGGGGCCCCCAAAGAGCACTGGTGGACGTGGGAAGCAGCCACCTCAAGCGGCTAAGGCGGAGTCAGGGAAGGAGGAGGGTTTGAACCACAGACAGCATCTCAGTGGGATCCAGGGGAAGGAAATGAACACAGGAAGGAAGGGGCCATTGCTGCATTGTGCTCAGGATGGAGCGAGGAAGGGAGGGAGGGAGGCATGGTAGGAAGGAGGTAGGAGGGAGGGTAGGTGGGATGGTGAAGGGACTCTCTCTGTACAAGTGACACCGAGATGAGCGGAGTAGGAAGCCAGTTCATCTGTGTCTTCATCATCATCATCATCACCATCATCATCATCATCATCCTACTCTCAGGCCTAGGTGTCCATGTCTGTTCATCTCCACCCCTGAGGACAGTGTTGGATTTCCAAACTAGGCAGCTGGTAGCTCTGTATGGCTCATAGCTTAAGAGTCTTAGGCCTGCTTCAAGTAGAGTCAGAGTAAGCCAGTGGGCCTAATTTCTCTATCCTTCTCAACAAATGGTCAGTAGGGCCACCTCTGTAAGCCATATACTAGACCAGGCCACCACTTCTAAAGCCCCATTGGTGGGAATCCAACATTCCCTCCTGGCCCTGGCTGCAGGTCCATCTGCCAATATCACTCATGCTAAACTTTCCAGGGCATGTAAATGTCCTCACCTTGGTCTTGGCTAAGCTTCTATGTTACTCCATCATGTGGAATGACAACAGTGTTTTCTCTCTGTCTCTGTCTTTCTCTCTCTCATACACTTACACATGAACACACACACACACACACACACACATACACACACACACACACACACACACACACACACACACACACACACACACAGGCTAGCACTCTTCATGCCTTCATGCCTTAACGTTTCTGCCCATCCATCCGAAAGTGCCCACAGAACTGAGGGACCCCGATGAGCTAAGCGGCACATGGCCCGGCCCACCACTCCCAAGTCCTTCCCAGCTTCCACCAACACCTGATGGTAACCCAGGATCTAGCTCTCAGGGGTCAGCAAAGCCTTGACCAGCTCCATCAGTCATGGCCCACCCTCCCATGTGGTAACAGCAGCGTGTGTAAATGTGTGGATGTTTGCATTTCTCAGTCCCTGTGCAGCCGTCTGGCTAATGTCAGCTGTTGCTCCAGCCATCTGGTAACACACTCAGAAAGCTTCAGCCTCAAAATAAAATGTCAAGTGTGAATCTTCCCAGCAGGTAATATCACAGGTCTCGTGCCCATTACCTACACAGTGGTAAAATGCCTCCTCTCCCAGGAGAGCCACAATCCATCTTTAAAAACCACACCTCTGCCTAGAGGCAGACACACTCACCTCTTATGGCAAGCCATAGTCCAGTGGGAACAAGAAAAGCCACCCCTTGTTAGAGTCACTACCACGTGTGGAAAAGAGCTCTCTGAAGCCAAGTCTCCCAAAACCCTCCAGCAAAACTCATTATTGGCTTAATTCTCATGACTATGGGAGAATCTATTTTTAACAAATGTATACATTTCCCTCACGACAGCTGAGTAGCCAGATGCCACAGCTCAACCATCTGAAGGAACAGGAGAAACGCAAGGGTTTAGCAGGGACCTAGGGTGGGCTGACACTGTACCATCTGACCCCTGGCCTCTCGGGCAATGCCAAGCCACCGTAACTGTCTATACTTTTGTTTTCAAGAGAAGTTTAGAGTTGGGGCTAGGGAGATGGCTCAGTGGGTAAAAGCACTTGAGGTGGAAGCCTGATGACCCAAGTTCAGATCCCAGCATCCATGTAAAAAGCCGTGTGTGGCTTTGCATGCCTATAACCCTGGGGAGGTGGCAGAGATAGGAGCATCCCTGGGGCTTATTGGCCACCAGTCTAGTGGAATAAAGCAAGCTCCAGGTCCAGCGAGATGCTGTCTCATGGGAATAGATGGAGATCGATAGAGGAGAACACCCAACATCTTCCTCTGGCCTCTACATTCATATGGATGTGTGCACACAGGTGTACACCACACACAGGAGAGGGGTGGGCATCTGAGCTGCTTTGTGAATTCTGAGAAATGCCATGTAAGTCTGAGGACCCTTGAACCAAAGGTTCCAACCTGACCCTTAGGCCATAAAACCCTAAGCTAGCTCCGTGTAGAAGGGGCCTTGCTGATGAAGTGGGGAGTTGTATCATCATTCTCAAGTGTGGCACCAATGCTCTCTCTCCTGCAAAGAGCCAATCGGCTATAACACAAGAATTACAGCACATGCTAAACACCAAACACACCTCCAACCAACCGCCCAGCAATGGGAACAACCGGATGACAAGTGTCAGAAACAGCCTGTGGCTTTTCCACACATGACTAAGGAACAGATGGCAGATACTGTGGCAAAGATAAATCTCGAACACACAGTCAGATCAGAGGAGTGTCCAATGATGCACACGGTGCCGTGTATCTATCCCACAAAGGGACAGTCTCCAAGATGTTAGTTGTCAGGGTCACACAGAGACACACTTGTTTATCAGCTGTCAAGGCACTGTAGCCCTAAAACTGCCCACCTTCCAGGAGGAGGTGTGTTCAGTAGACCTGGTGGGACCCTTTAGACCTTTTAATACAGTACCTCATGTCATGGTGACCCCCCTCAACAATAAAATTATTCTCATTGCTACTTCATAACTCCAATTTTGCTACTGTTATGAATTGTAGTGTAAATATCTGATATGCAGGATGGTCTTAGGTAATGCCTGTGAAAGGGTCGATCCCCAAAAAGTGGTCACAACACACAGGTTGAGAACCACTGGCTTAGAACTTCCCACCATTGAACAAGCTCTTCTTATGGGCCAGCTGCTGGACTCTGGATGGGTTTCTTTAACCCTCCTCACAACCCAAGGGGTCCATTCTAGTCTCATCTTCTGGGCAAAGCAGGAGCCAAAGAGGGAAAGTACATTCCCAAACAGCAGCAGCAAGAGGAAAGTCCACACGTCTGACTGTGTGCATATGCTCAGCGGACTCTACCAGGCCTGAGGCACCTTCAGCAAACAGCCCCATGCCCTGACCTAACAAGGTTGCAGTACACCTGCAATCCACTAAGCTGGGGTACCAGAAGAAGAAAGTCCGGTGACCAGAGAGAATCCTTCAGGGCCATGGCTGCTATCCCATCTCTCCTTTCCTGAGCTTTTAGGCAGCTGGTATTCATTATGTAGCTATTTGCCTACTCCAGAAGTAGAGGATTACTCCCTTCTGTGTCCCCACCCCCCAACTACCCAATGTCCGGCACAAGGCAGGTACTCAGTGCTTGTGGAATGAAGCACTGGTACCCAGTTGTGTGCCTGGAATTCTTGGGGGTTTAGGGTAACTTGGGCTCCAGGGATGTGTGCAGACTGCAGCTCAGCATCCTGACACATTAAAGATGGAGACAGAAAGGTTAATTTCCTGTAAGCACTGAACCATGAGCAGAGTCATGGCAGGAAGCCGGGGTGTTTTGTCTCTGGATAGCAGGAATCATCCCAGACGACCATGACCTTTCTTCAGCAACAACACTGACTTGAATTCCCCCTGGGACAGGCAAGCACGCGCAGCCGTGTGTGTTTGCAAATGTATAAATAAGGAGCGCGTGGAGCAGAGGAGCCTCCCAGAGTGCCAGCTGCCCAGGGCAGGTTGTGCAGAGTCTCTCCCAGTGCCCCTCCCCCAGGCTAGTCTTAAACTGGCTGTGGGGCAGAGACATTCCCTTTCACCCATTTCTCGCTCTCTCAGACTTTCATGTCGAAGGCGCTTCCAGCCATGAAGCTAACTCCATGGGCGTTCACTTAGCACAGCTGAATTAGGAAGTAAGAACCATGTCCTCTCACAGCACACCTTCCCACAGAAGCTCACAGAAGGAAGGGAACCCTCGACCTGTCCACGTGTTGTCAGTGGGCTGGGCACCTCTGCCTCCACTGGATGTTCCACCAAGTGGGGTTGCCATGCACCCAATAGTGTGGAGTGTCTGGGAACACAAGTGGGGAGTGGGGCAGTGGGGAGTTTGCAGAAGTGATTTCCACCATCTGCTCTGAAGGGGAGACAGAGGCTCTGTGTTTGTTTCTTCACTGCAAGTTGAGAGAATCGTGATTTTCCCTTGTAGGGGGTTGTGAAGAATAGAAATACTAAGCAGGGGAGACTTCTGGAGGGGCTGGTATGCGGACAGGGTGTCTAAGAGCTGCTGTGATTAAGTCTCACTTCAGCTCTTCCCTCCACCACAACTGTGCTCAGGCCTTGGTGCAACAGCATGCAGTGCTGTGTAACAAACACTTCAGTGGGCGGGTCACACGTCACACATCTACAGCCCACAGCTAGAGAGCCTGAAGGCGGAGCCCTGAGTATGCTTCCTCCTGAGGCCTCTCTCCTTGGCTTGCAGATGACATCATTTCCTGTTCTCATATGGCCCTCCCTCTGTATGGGACACAGATCATTTGGATTGGGGATCCACACCCATTGACTTTGTTTTAGTTAATCAACTCTCTAAAGACCTCGTCTCCAAGTACATCACATGCAGAAGTCCTGAGGTCAGACTGGTAGACTGGGGGACCCAGCTCTGCTCATAATTGCTGGGTACATGATGAGTCAGCTGGACAATGAAGGGGGTGTGCAAATGGCCAGTTACTGTCTGATAACCTCACATTCAGATGATGCTTCCAGGAACCCACAGATGGCACGGGGGTTTATTTACATGTCATGGTCCCCCAGGTGGCTTACGTCAAAAGAGGAACTTAACTTGGGGCCTGGGGAAGAAGCTACAGTTAGGAAGACAGATGAAGCAAAATTAAAGATGAGCCACGGGTCACAGCAAGATGAAGGACAAATTGGAAGAGAGTAGAGGTTTCGAGGCCTGAGCAGGAGGTGGCTGGCCGGGTGTGGGAGCAGAGGCTGTGGAGTCTCTAGGGTGGTAGGCACAGGATGCTGGCAGCCTCCACAGTGGACATGCCTAGACATCACTGGCAGTCACCATTCCTCAGACACCAGTCCATCCTCACCAGGCTCAGAGCAAGACTCGAGTCTGCACTCAAAATCTTGTTGTATCTATGTGACACACAGACAGCTTTCTGTGTGTTCACACACCACTGCCTTCCTTATCCCCAGGTCTTTGTTTACAGGTTCCTCCACACTGCCACTCCCAAGGGAAGCCACAGCCCTCGGGCATCTGGCACTCAGTACCATCACCACTGCGTTCGGCAGCCCAGTCATGGTTGGACCCCAGTCCCTTCTATCCCAGGCATACACTGCCAGTTAATGTCTTTCTAATTTGTGTTTTGGGGGAGCACATGCAAAGGTCAGAGGACAACTTGCAGGAACCAGTTCTCTCCTTCCACTATGCATGTGGGTCCCAGGAATCAAACGCAGCTCCTCAAGTCTGATAGATAGCAAGTGCCTTTACCCACTCCGCCGTCATGCCAGCCCTAATGTCTTGAACTTGTGAGCTAGGGAGGCTCACCTCAAGCAGTGGGGACTCTCCAGCTTTCCTCTGGCATCCTAAAAGCCTTTCTGGGAGGGGAGGAGGTAACAGCCCCTTAACCTCCTGACCCTGAAGGCTAGGGGCTGGCACCTGTATCCATAATGTCTGAAAGCCACGCTCAAACTACGTTCTAAACCACATTTCTTCCTTCTGTAAGAGAATATCTCAGCACTCACACTTCACTGTCAGCCCTCAGAGCTAATAATAAGAGTTGACATTTGCTAAGACAGGTATCTCACATCTCTCCTCTTATTCAATCCATGCAAAGGCACTGGAAGGTTACCTGACTTGCTTGGGGCCACCTTTCTGGTACTCAGAAGGACTCAAGAACCAGCTCTTCCAAGCACACACCAAGACTGCTCTAAGCCCTCGGCTCGTATTTGTGGGAGTATCCCATCACACTGCAAAAGCACTCAAGTCTTTTTGTGCCTTCCTGTAGCACAGTGTCAGGGATACTAGAGATACTCGACAAGCTTGTGCTATCTGGATGGATGGGTGGAGGGATGGATGGAGGGATGGAGGGATGGATGAAGGGATGGATGGAGGGATGGATGGATGGATGGATGGATGGATGGAGGGAGGGATGGATGGGTGGAGGAAGGGAGGGATGGAGGGAGGGAGGGATGGAGGGAGGGAGGGATGAAGGGATGGATGGAGGGAGGGAGGGATGGATGGGTGGAGGGAGGGAGGGATGGATGGAGGGATGGATGGGTGGAGGAAGGGAGGGATGGAGGGAGGGAGGGAGGGATGGATGGATGGAGGGAGGGATGGATGAAAGGATAGAGGGAGGGATGGATGGATGGATAGAGGGAGAGAGGGAGGGAGGGATGATTAAAAGGAAGAAGGGAGGAGGGAAAAGAGAAGAAAGAGGAGGAGGAAAGAGAAAAGAATGGTGGACAGAAGGGAGGAATGGACAAAAATACATAGAATAATGGATGGGAAAGGTAATGGATTGGCAGGTGGATAGGTGGACAGGTGGCTGGTGGGGACGGAGGAGTGTACAGTCGGATGGGTGAGTGGGTATCAGCTTCCTCTCTTCCACACTGGGGAAGACAGTTGTGCAGACACAGAGCCTGCAGCAAGTCCCTGATGAGAGACACTATGGAAATGTCTATATATATAGACTACAACAGGGGTAGAACAGTGTGAAGGCATTCTCACTGAGAGAAAAGGAGGCTTTCCCACAGAGATGGGCTGTGGGAAATATGGGGAGTCCCTTGGGAGGAAGGAAAGCATGAGAAAGGAGAGAGCCCAGCACCTCCTTGGCTGCCCCATGATCTCATCTGACTCTCTGCCCAACTCTGAGCTCCTCTAGGTCAAGGGCCCTGTGCCTCCATCTGACAGGCAGATGGGCAGGGTGCCAGCTTCCTTGGGAGAGTCAACCAGGGCCCAGAATGGGAACACAAAGAAAGAACTAGAACACACAAGCAGAACAGCTGCTGCACCCCAGGCACCCACAGACCACCCTCGGTGACCTTCACCACACTCAGGCCTGATGCTCTCAGATGTTGACCCGTCTGCCATCATTCACCCTGGAACTGGCAGAGGCTGGCTCAAACCCCAGCAACTTACTCAAAACCCTGGGCCTCCCACAGTGGAAGGAGGGCAGAGAATTGGATCCAAGGGGACAGGCACTCCTCCACCTCCATCCCCAGCTCTGACTCTTGGTTATAGATGTTATGGATATTATGGATGAATCTGTCATGCTGGCCAAGGTGGGGGCCGATTCACAAGGTCCTCAGGCCCTGCACTCTGTATATAATCATTTCATTATTCTTGTTGTGAGTCAAGGTCTCACTCTGTAACCTGGACTGGCATCAAATTCATGGCAATCCTCCTGCCTCCATCTCCCTAGTGTTAGGAATACAGATCTGTGGCATCCTGTGTGTGCAACCATGTAAGATGTTAACAATTAATCAAAATTCATTAAACACTCACTCCTGCATCTCACAGCCTTTTAGCCTGTTCTCCACCTCCACGACGCCACAGAGGGCACTAAGAGCAAGGTCATTCTCTCCTCTTCTCACCAAACCCAGCAGGCCAAGGAGGGACTTTAACTCCCATTGTTATTGCTAATATAACATCCTAAGTTTGGTTGCCTTTTAATAACATGAAATGGATTCCCGACATGATTGAGCCACCTTTCCTGGGTATTTTACCCAAAGAAATAAAGACCCATGACCCATGTCTTGTGAGACATACACAGGAAGGCTCATGGTGGCTGTATTTGTAACAGCCCAGGCCTGGCAACAGAGCAAGGGCCTACCACAGCCAGTGGGAAAAGACAGTTTTCCGAGCGCGAAAATAAAGGGGCACACGTTTATGGGTCCATGTCATGGCATACATGAAAGTTGGAAGAGCGACGCTTGGTGGCATAATCCAGACACGGAGCCTGTGCTACATACGCCAACAAAATCCCAGAAGAGGTCAACTGGAAGTGGGTTCCTGGGAAGATGAGGGGGTGAGAAGAGGGCAAGAGGGACTACAAGGTGTCACATTTGTTCTGTTGACGTGGCAGCTACAGGGCACGAGATTATGCCAACATTCAGCCCCATGGTATGCTGTGAGAGTAAGCAACCTGTTGTATCTCCCAATAACCCCTCAGAAAAAATCCACAAAGTAAAAATAACAACAACAAAAGAACTGCCTCTTTTTCAAAGCTGCCTAAGGCCAGTACATTGCCCTGGAGGATGCGGTGTGACCCCAAAATTCAATGAGCCATACCCGGTTCACAACAAGGAGCAGTTCACACTTTCCTCTGGGGTGACTGGCCAAGATTTCTTGATAAAAATCTCTTTGCAGCTTGGTATCTCTCAAGACCACAGAGGGCTAACCTAGATATAAGGTCAGGGCCCCAGAAAAGCTTCCGGGCTCAGCTCCAGCTCTGCCATAGGGCCTGTCCTGGAGGGATTGCCCAGCAGGCTGAGCTGGCATGGCATTGGAGGGCAGGGGTTAGTAGAGAACAGGGATTCCCAAACCAGGCTCACAGTAGACTCTTACAAAAGCCAACTTATAAATACGTAGAAACCCTGCTTCCCCATTGTGGAAAGTGATTTAATCTCTGTCTCTGAATGTGAGGAGATTAAATGTATGGAACTCAAGGCCTCAGACATGCTAGGCATGCTTTCCACCACTTGAGCCCTCCACAAGCTCTCTCCCACTGTGCAGATCAGCAGTCCACTGCTAAAGCCAAGGCTGTGCAGACGGCATGCGCCCTGGGCCTGAGGCAGCACCCACACATTTAAAGTTCTGCCTTCCCCCCAATTCTAAGTTCCTTCTAAAGCAGAAAACCACAGGTTTGGGGGTTATATCCCCCCATAGCTTTTTAGTGCCATGATCTTCTGTAAACCAGAACCTCCCTAAACCCCCAGGTGATGGTCTCCAGGACCAGGGATTGGGAGAGACTGGTGCTGGTCATGTTTGGTGGGACCATGGCCTCTCTTGCTCTACAGTTTCCTCACTAGTGTGTGATTCTCAGCTCCTCCACAAGGGTAACCTCCCTGTCATGCAGAGTTACTGCCTAGATGGACCAAGACAGGCCAGGCCAGCAGAGGGGATTTGGGCAGCCTCTATATATGCTGGCTGTGTGCTGCACAAGGACACAGACAGGCCAAATTTTCTTCCCTGCAAATGTCCTGGGAAAGGAGGGTGGTGCAGCCACTGAGGGTCCCCTCCTTTCCAGTGCCTGGACGGATCTCAGCCACAGGCTGGAGCCATTGGCCTGTAGCAGGCTCGGCCACACTGATAGTCAACGCTTGGATAAGGAGCCCTTGCCTCAGCTGTCCTGAGGTCTGTGTGAAGCAACGTGCCCCACTCATGTCCACTTCAGTTTCTTACCAGGACACACCGGAAGGGACGACGAGTCGTTGGCTCCTGTGAAGATATACTTTGCTATAAGGATGACCACAGCTTCTGTGTGGTTAGCAGGTGCCCCCAAAACACTCTGACCCCTGAGTTCTGCGTTGCTAAGAAATAAGACCAAAGTTAGGTGTCCAACATTCCACTGCCATCACCCACATGTTCCCCAGTGCAGAGCGACCTGGGTGAGTCACTTCACCTCTCTGAGGCTGCTTCCTCACTCACAGGCAAGGAAGGAAAAAGGAAAGTACAGAGCAGGGGAGGTCGTGGTGTTGCCGAACATCACCCAGTCTCTCCCAAGCACTGGCACCGGGGACCATCACAGGACTCTGGGTTAGATACAGAAGCCTTGGGTGGCTATGAAGGCTGGAACAGGAGCTGTGAGGTGTGGTCATGGGAGGGATCCCACCATCATTAGGTCTGTACGCACTGGCCTCTTCTTGTGGAGTATAAAGACATCAGGGAATCTGGCAGAGACTCAGCGTGTGTCAAAGCCAAGGAAGACCATGAGGATACAGACGAAAGGTCCTAGGGGAGGCCACAGTCCTGAACAGAACAGAACAGAACACGCCCTGTTGCATCAGCAGCTTGCAGAGGGCACCCCAAGAAGGCAAAGACAGTTTCCAAGCAAAGACAGAGTCAAAGCCATCTCCTCACTCATAGACACACAGACACAGACACACACAGACACACACACACACACACACACACACACACACACACAGAGAGAGAGAGAGAGTACTTAAACACAGCCTCTCATCCACACCAACAGGCAAACATATACTCCCTTACACACACATGCATGTTGACACACGTACGGACACGTTCACACATGCAGTCATGCACACTCTCACCAGCATGCACGCACACTCCCTCTCACACAGTCAGGCTGACATGCACACACAAACACATTCTCCTGCTCTCCACTTCGCAGCTGCCCTGCCAAGCTGTGCTCTTGGCTGTTTACAGAACAGTGTCAGCACCCACCCTCAGCTGCTTCCCTCAGAGGGAAAACGCCAGAGATGCTAGAGAGCTTGAGTCCAGGGAGGAACCCTGCCTGCAGGGCTCAGCAGGCATGGTGCTGAGCCCTGGTCCCTGGTGGCCAGAGCAGCCCCTTCACTCCCTGGGCCTGAGTTCTGCGTACACTAAGGAGGAGAAGCACCCCTGAGCCCAGGCCCACAGGGAACGGCAGGAGATCCAAGCTGGAAACTGAGCACGGCTATGGGCTGTCTCTCCTTTTCTGGATGAATTTGTTAT
The DNA here is from genome assembly GCF_903995425.1 of Onychomys torridus. Classification (NCBI taxonomy): domain Eukaryota; kingdom Metazoa; phylum Chordata; class Mammalia; order Rodentia; family Cricetidae; genus Onychomys; species Onychomys torridus. The sequence goes on from NC_050452.1 coordinate 30,569,630, forward strand.
GGAAGAAACTTCCAGACTGCTCGGAAGTAAGAGAGGAAGGTCAAGCATAGGGTCTTCCGGAATGCTCCCCGGGGGCTGTGAGCAGGCCTTGCCAGGCACAGCACAGCCTTTGTCTAGCTCTGAAAGGCTCTGGTGAAGGGGAGGGGAGAGAATGCAGGGGCTGGGTGGCTGATGTCGTCTTCAGAGAAGTCCGGCCCCTGCCCCTCACCCAGGCCTGGAAAGTACTTAGTCTTCATCAGCCTCGGTTTCCCCACCACACAGAGGGAGCTCCAAGAATCAGATGTCTCAGGAAACAGAACCAAGCAGAGCTTTTTCAGGTCCACCCAGTGGAATATAGATCCTGTCTCATCAAAGCACTGACCCAGCTGCTCCGCACCAAGAGACTGGCCCCCATGTACAGTCGGCCTCAGAAGTCTCTCCAGTTCCTCATTTCCTGAACCCACAGGCTTACCACCTCCAGCCTGCACATTCCTGTGGTCTGTCATAAGCTCTTCAGGCATCACTAAGGGGGACAGCTCTAGGAAAGACACACCTCAGCCCCACAGTGGTCACCCTTTGTGAATTCAGAGCCACAAGCCTCCCAAGTTTCTGTCAGTGTTTCCCGCTACCTCCCAGGTACCTTGTCCTAAGTCTGCTCTGTCTGTATCAATGTCATCCTCAAACAGGACACAGAGGTCACTATATCCATCTTGGTACCCCATGAGTGTTTGTCCAGTAAAGGGATGCTGGGGGATGCATGAGAGACCCTGTCCGTCAAAGACTGCAACCTAGAAATACACATGGGCATGGTCAGGCCTGCCCCAAGGGCACCTCCATGTAATTGTGCCCAGCCCTTTCCACTTTTCCAGAGGCTACCAGGACCTGAGAATGGATAAGACCCAGAGCCCTGATGGGAGCCACTAATCAGACACCCACTCTGGACCACACATGCCAGCCAGCAAGATGCTTCCACTCTGCTCCAACCCAAGGTGCTGGGTGTTAGAGCAGACAGACGTGTCCTACCCTGCCCAGCACCCACTGTGCCCACAAGGAAGAGAAGAAGGTGACAGATCCCACGGGTGACAGAGCCCCATGGGAGGCCAACCCCACATCTAGTTTCAGAACTAGTCAGTTACCCCTCCTGACAGGATGGGTTCTAGCAGAAGGAAGTTCTGAAGGAAAACAAGGTAGAAATGAGACAAGAAGCTGGGTGTGATGGTGCACACCTGGCATCCCAGCACTCGGGAGGCTGAAGCAGGAGGATCAAGAGTTCTAGGCCAGCCTGAGCCACAAGGCAAGACCCTGTCTCAATATAATTAATTAATTAAATGTAATAAAATGGGAAAAACAAGGTCACTTCATTATCTGGGTCAACCTGATTCTCACTTTGTCACAGTATTCAAGACAGGTGCACCCCCTGGGTCACCACTGGTTGGAATCAGGTCTCTCTAACGCAAAGCCTCCATGTATTTCCCCAGCAAACTGGCTCAGCTGCATCACCACCCATGCTATATGACTTTGGGTTGAGAACAATAAGGGTCCAGTGAGCAGTGAGTCATTCTGGCTTTGGTATGTGTGGTGCTGGGAATGTAAACCTCAGGCATCCACTGAGCCACACCCCAGCCCAGACTTCTGCTGACTTCTACAGCTACAGTCCTTCACTAGGCCCTGACCTCTTGACCTAGGAAAGGCTCCTAACAGCCTCCTGGATCTTCTTGCTTGGTCTGTGCCTCCTGACAGGCAAGTGTTCCAGCTCCGCTGTCCTGCAGGTCTCCACTCTCTCCACTCAGCTGGAGGTGCACCTAGCTGAGGAGGAAGAAAGGCTCAGAGGGTACTGCTGTCTCTGGAACACACAGGATGTGCCCCGTTCCCCTTTCCCAGCTATGCAGGTTGTGAATGAGGTATGGGTTATGTCAAGGACCCTGTGAGTGTCTAGTCTTTGGCTACTGGCTCTGTAAGCACCCTGCACTCCTGGCCGGACTGAGAGAAAGAAGTTTCCCTACCCTGCAGCCTCTGTAGAACGTCTAGGAGGGATGCTAAGATGAATAATGTCTGAAGAAGAAAGAGAGACACAGGGACACAGAGGGTGGGAGAGAACCAGGAAAGCCCCCTCTCCCCACACATCCACTAGGACCCTGCCATCCCTGTCACTAGAAGACTGGAGGACTTCCTGTGTGTTTCTCAGTTGCCTCTTGTGTTTTATTTAGCTTGATTTGGTTTGGTTTTTTTTTTTTGTTTGTGTGTGTGTGTGTGTGTGTGTGTGTGTGTGTGTGTGCATGTATTTGCAAGAGTTCTAAGTATACATGTGTTTGCAAGTGCATTTACCCATGAGTGCATTTGCAGAGGTCAGAAAAGGTCGGGGGTACTGTTCCGTCACTCTTTGCCTTATTCCCTTCAGATGGGGGTTCTCTCACTGAACTTGGAGTTTGCTTTTCATCAATTAGGCTGGCAGCCAGCAAGCTGCAGCAATCCTCCTGTCTCCACAGCCTCACAACAATGGGGTTATAGCTTTCTACAAGACACACCTTTTAAAAAACGTGTGTGCTGGGGATTTAAACTCGGGTCGTCACACACAGCAAGCGCTCTTACCCTGAGCCATCATCTCCTTAGCCTTGACTCTTGGTTTTTAACCATCTGACACAGATGAGAACGTGAGGTCAAAAGAAAAAAAACAAAACTATAAAGTCGAGATTTGCTTTGGCCATTTGTCTCCAGCACTGAGAGAGCTCACAGGTGTCTCTTGAACAAATGAAATGAAGAGAACAAGTGAGTAAATGCCTGGTGTGCCAACGTGGCACCAAGTCCCATTTACGAATGGAGGCTGAGGACAGCCCGAGGCACACACATGTCTTGAAAGGATCCTATACATGTGTGTATAGTGAGTTTGGGGGATCCCCATCTGTGGGGCTTTCCCCTTCTGCCCCTGCCACCCATGTCTCAGGCAACTCTCAGGACAGATCCATAGTGGATATAACACATCACCACCTAAACAGTGAGCTCTGGTCCAGCCTGAGCTCTGTCTGCCTTGGAAGATATTTACCATCCTGGATTCAACATGCCATAAGTGAGCACTGGCTGTATGCTGCTGCTGCTCAAGGCCCTGGTGGGCGCCTTGATCTCTAACAGAGCCCCTAAAAATGCATGAGCACCCATTTCCCAAAGGAACTTAATAAGTACTGAGGTCACCACCAATGGTAGAAATTAACATTGAAAGGGAGGTGGAAACAGGGAGAAATCCTTGACTACATTGTGAGACCCTGTCCCTAAATAAATACATAATTAATACAAACAATTTAAAACTATCAAAACAAAAGCAAATTGCCCTGAGCTTGGCTGTGCACTGGGTCACAGGGTACAGACAAAAACAGAACAGGAAAGACAAGATGAATGCTGGCTGAGGGAACCGGTGGTATCCCAGACGACGGCCATTCAACCCTTGCAGGTCAGGAAGCAACAGATATGCACAATGGCTTCCTTTCCAGAAAAGGCAGACCTGGGAGACGCTCAGAAAGTATAGTGCATGATGGTCAAGCGTGCACACCTGTGTCTGGTCCCCAGAACCCATGAGAGAAAGTGGGCAGCGGCAGCAGGTGCCTGCGATCCCAGTGTCGGAGGCAGAGACGGGAAGGTCCCTGGGCTGGCCAGCCAGTCAAGCTAGCCAAATAAGTAAGCTTCAGATTCAGTGAGGGACCTGCCTCAAAAACTAAAGTGGAGAGTGATTGAGAGGGACATCCGACATCAACTCTGGCCTCCATAGGCACGTGTAGACTTGCACACACAAAGAACAAGGGGAGGAAAAGAAAAGGAAAAGCCACAGGGCATACAGATATGAGAACCTAAATTTGGAGCCTGCAACCCACACAGAGCTAGACACCTGAATGTGTCTGTAATCCCAGAACACCAACAGGGAGAGAGAAGGCAGACGGGAGAATTCCTGGAAGGTCTCGAACCAGCCAGCCTGGAGTACACAGGAGCAAACAACAAGAAACCCTGCCTGAAGCAAGGCAGTCAAGACTGACACCTAGGGCTGTCTTCTGACCTACACACACACACACACACACACACACACACACACACACACACACCACACACACACACAAAAAGGCAGAACCAAAGAAAGCAGAGAACCCCCTGGCCATCACGATCCCATTCATCACCACTGTCACTAGCAGGGGACAACCATGAGTCAAGCCAAGACCTCTGGTTCTTGACAAGGTTAAGAAGTCACCATCCCTCACTTAATGAAGCTGGGACTGCCTCGTTGACTGGAATATTGGATTTCCCTCTGGAACTGACGATCCCCGTAGTGGCTGGCTTTCCCTGACCCTATGCCAGCTCCATTTTTAAAAGTCCTCTGGGGACACTCATTTTGGAAAATCAAATTAGCTTTGCTGTTTATTACCCTGTCTGAGCTCTCGTGTGTGCATGTGGAGAAATAGCCAGAAGCACCTGCTACAGTAATACCCCACCATGGTACTAAGGCACCTCAGGGGCCTAGGAGCATGGAGACCCTCCCCAAGCAAGGAAAATGCCCAGGGCTGGGCTGGGGCCTTCCCGTAGCAGGAGGAACACTCTGAGATTAGTCATGGTTGATGAGGGAGTTCAGAAGTTCCAGTCAGATGGAATAGTACACTATTCCTATTACAGCCCATCAAAGGGAACAGGGGCGTACACACAGACGGGGGATGGGGGTTGGAGGAGAGGCACGCACACATGCACGTTCATAGAAAACATATTTATTGATCGCCCACTATGTGCTGACATGGTTCTAGAAGCTGCAGCTACAACAGAGAACAAAGTAGATAATATGAGCTTACATGGCTGGGGAAGGAAGACAAAAAAAAAAATCAATCAGGAAAAGACACAGCCCGCTCCAACGGTGAACATCACGTAGAAAAACAGAAGGGGATTGGGCCACAGAGCAGCCAGGGTGGACCCTAGGTTGCCATTTTAAAAAGGAAGCTGGTAGTGTGGGGAGAAAGCCAGGCAGGCACCTGGCTGCTAGAAAGGAATTAATGAAATGGCAGAGGCCAAGGCCTGTGGGCAGGAATGCACTCAGCAAGCCCATACCAGAGAGCCTTGGTAATGACCCTGATGCTTATTGAGAGATGCGTTACCACACACGGTTTGGCTCTTGTCTCAGTGTCTGCACCCAGCATCCTTGCAAGTGATGAGCCACAGACAAGGTTACAAGACCATGCCTGCTGGGAAGAGCTCACAAGCTGGGTGATGGGGATATGACCAGACGTGAGAACCAGTGACTGGAACCGTGTCTCACACCGAGAGGCTGAACGGTGGTGTAGACAGTGCAGTGTGGACAATCAGGCTGCCTGCGTACTTTGTTATACAACTCAAGATCCATCTCTTAGGTGGATAGGATGCTCCTGGTGCTCGAGGGCCCGGGAGGGAAGAGACTGAGACAAGGAGGAGAGGCCTGGAGCCCTGGGAGGAGAAACTGAGGGGAAAGGGTTGTCAGCGGAAACCTCATCCTCCAGAGTGTTTGCAAGCCTTGGGGCATTCAAGAGCCAGGGCACTAGTGGGAATGTGAGGCAAAATGCCTCATTCCACCTCCTCTTGTGGAAAGACACATACACAGGACTCCTTCAGGGCTGAGACTCTCAGGATTCCAGACACCCCCCGGGGAGGAAGATCCAGAGAACTCTTCACTCCATGCCCCCACAGGCCGCCGATGTCCGCCTTGAATCCTGGACTGCGGCACAAGGATCGTTCTGAAGAACTGTGAACTTAACAGGGGCTCTCCTCCCGCGGCAGCCACTGTGTTTCTGGTGCCTGGCACAGTTACCACCAAGCAAACACTGGTGGTGTGAACAAGTAGCTGAGTGATGGCCATTGAATGCAAGCTCATTGGCTGTGTGATGGAATGTGGAGAAAGCCCAGTGACCCCTGACTCAGAGAGAGAAGGGCTTGGTCCCTGAGATCACATGACCCTTCAGACAGGGGAGAGGCCAACTCAAGATGGACGCTGGAGTGAAGGGGTAGGAGCCACTGAGGGTGCAAGAAGGGAATAGAAAGAGGCCCTACTTTGCATGGTGGTCTTGCAGAAGCCACAGTCTCAGTTGGCAACCTGGCTGCTGCAAAGTGAGATTGAATTAGCCTGGCAACAGGCTGGCTAGGGCATGAGATGCCCCACTGACCACAGTGGTATTAATATTGGCAGTTCAGGGAATAGGCATTCAGAGCCTGGCACGATACACCTCTAGCCTGTGCCTGCTTCTTCATCTGCAAAGTGGATGAAGTACATCAATGTCAATACATGTCCTGTCAGTCAGCACATGCACTGTGCTAGGATGGAGCTCTGATGGTACTAACAATGCTCCTCAGAGCTCTTCCAGGGCAGAGCCAGGGCTGCTTCCAAGAGGTTTATCAGGGAAAGTGTGGGAGACACTGAAACAAAGATCTCCCACAGCATAGGGCCACAGTCTCAGAGATCCTCAGCTCCCTAGCCCTGAGATCTAAGGAAAGCCCGCTATCACCTATCTCTCCCTTTGGACAGCCCCTTGCCCTGGATGCTCCCAAGACCCAGCCAGTGCCTGCTGGTGACAACCTTCCACTTTGCCTCCTAACCCTTCCTTGGCCAGTGGAGGGCAGCGCACCCCCTCTGTCTTGACCCAGCAGTCTCCAACAAGAAAAACCTGTCTCACCAGGTCCATCTCCATGTGTAGAGGACTTGTAGCAGGCACCTACCTCCCCTCCAACATCTCCCCTACCACCACCAACACACACACACACACACACACACACACACACACACACACACACACACTTCTGCTGGGCAAAGAGTTCAGAGGAATCTGGCTCGGGCTGGATTCAGTAGTTCTGGAAGGACACCCACGTGCCACATGTTAGGCTGGATGGAGACGGAGATGCTGAGCCTGGAGTATGGGGAGCATAAATGCCCATAGGTGATCTCCAGGTCCATCTGAGTCCCAGAGTGAGGTGTTTAGCAAGAGCACAAACTCCCTGCCAGACCCCGCCCACCCCAGCTCCACTGCTTTGAGGCGAAGGATGGACGGACCAGGGTGAATGCAATTTTCAGACCCAAGACCTGAGCAGCTTCTGCACACAGCTTTAAGAAGGAAAAACGGCAGGAGGCAGCACAGGCAGATCCCAAGGACTCAAGCTGCTTTGCTCCTGGACTGGGCACCAAGACAGACCAGGCCGCTGTTCTTGGCTTTTGAAGGGGAAAAGGTCCCAGGCTGGATGGTCTCTCAGGACAGTTTATGCTGCTCCATCTTAAAGATAGGCAGCTCTGGAGTCAGGCTTTGTAAGGGGAAGCAAGCCAAACCAAAGCAGATAGGACTCCAGCCCTTGATAGGTCACGGCTCACCTGATGGGCAACACAGTTTTCTCATGAGAACCTAGCCAGCCGGAAACTGCTTGGAGATGCTCCTCATCACTCTAGGGGTGGCTTCTGCCCATCTGCACACTAACTAACAAGGTGGCCACCACCAAGGACAACAGCCAGCAATGATAACAACTGGAAAGGCCTGACTCAGCCCACTGCTTTGTTAAATCCCGCACACTGTCTGCTCCCCGACCCCAGCCCCACCCTGCATCTTTCCTAACCACTCTAGGCTTTCTGTGCCCAGTACCACACATAGTGGCTTCTAGCTGGGCTCAGGCCTGAGCTAATGCAGACTGAGCCATATTGTGACATTTGGTAGATTCAAGGCCTTCCTTCCCCGTGACACCCACGTTGGGGTCAGCCTGAGGCTGGAATCGGGGCAGCCAGTGCTTTCCTCTCATCCTTATCTTTCACTCCTGTCCTCATGGCAACCGCTTTCAAATCTGTAGACGTGTCCTGGTTTTAAGGTCTAGCCCAAATCTGGGCTGCTAATCCGGCAGAGGGTGAAAAAATTCCCAGTATCTTCCAGAAAAATCTGCCCTGGCCCTCAACTTCAGATTGTCCTGACCCCTGAAATCATCTCAGAGTCCAGAGTAAGATCCCAGAAGGGACCAGGCCTCCTTCCCAACGTCCCACTTTCACATCACATCATCCCTCAGCGCCACAGTCCATCCTGAGCTCCAGGGCCTTGCATGCTTACATGTGGATGCCAGCCTGCATAAGCAAGATCCATCCCTCTTGCATCCTCCCCTGTGGTCCCCCTGGGCACAATCAGGTCACACAACCTATGTAAGGATGAAGATACAGCCAGAAAGATGTATCTTGGCCCTAGAAGCCAACTTAGGCCACAGGACCCAGAATTCTAGAGTTCTGGGAATTTAGAAGGGAGATGTCAGCTCCAAATGGTTTGGTTGCTTGGCCCCACAGACTCTCCGACCTTCAGAGAGGAAGGGCAGAGTCTGATCAAATGAACACAAAAGTAGCATTCAGACTAGGGGCAAGGCTATGCCATGATGACAGACTGGCAGAGGCCGCATGGCTCCCCTTCCAGCGAGGGTTGTGGTAAAGGGGTATTTGATGATTCCTCCTGTGGCCAGTGTGCCCTTCATGGTGGCACACTGTATGTAGAATCCCTGCTGTCACCACCTACCACAGAGCAAGGGCCTGGCAGAAGATATGATCATCCCAGGGAGGTGGGTATGGTCCCCAGGCATCGACAGAGGCATGAAGTCATCTAATCTTAAGACAGAGAGTGAGCATTAGCATCTCAAGATCTCAATGACATGAACAGATCCCCAGAAGGCAGAAGATGTTGGTTTCTGGACAGGGAGGGTCAGGAGGCCTGTTCCTGCACCTCATAGGCCAGGACAGTCAGGTGGACTTTACCTGGGGGACACTGGGAAGTAGAGGCACCCAGGCCCCCTCATGTCCCCAACAGTCAGTGACTATGAAGTTATGGAGAATAAGGAGGAGGTTACCCCCATCACAGAGGGCCCCAGCCTCCTGGGGAGTTCTTTGTGTATCCCCCTGGTGGTAGGGTTTGGGGGTTGGTCAGTATTTGCAGTCTATCCCACTGAGGGGCTGGAGCAACTGTGATCCCATTTGATGGGAAGTAACACTGAGGCTTAAAGAGACTTAGTTACTGCCTAAAGTCTATGTCTGTGGCTATCTACTGGTCCTCCAGTGGCCTCAGGCTCCACTGAGACAGGTGTCCTTAATGAGGAAAGGCAATGGGAAGGGAAATGGAAGTCTTACAGAGTTCCAGGGCTCCCCCAGGCCTAACAGATCCCACTCAAGGGCCTTGGAAAAAAAGAGGCAGAGCTTGTCCACGGCTGCCCACACTTGGCTCATGAGCCTCAGTTAACCATCAGAGTGAGCCAGCCAAATGCAAGGCTCATCAGTAACATGCCACTAGAGAGAAAGCCATTATCCACAGCAAGGCCCAGCTCTGACACACTATGAGAGAGAGAGAAACCATCATCCAGATGGTCCATCACTGATAAGCCATTAGAGAGAAAAACATCATCCACTCAAGGTTCAGGAGACTCTGGCTCCTAAGGGATGCCAGTGTGGATCTCAGCAGATAATCTCTTGGGTAGCTAGGAGGCAGGACCTGGGAGCGCCACCCCAGAAGCCACAGGATTAGGAGCAGCCTGACCAGCAGCAGGTGTCACTGCAGCCAAGAGGACGAGGCAGAGCCTACAGGGCAAGCGCTGAGTCCCACTCAGACCTGCAGAGGGCAGGGCCACACCAACCCCAGAGAAGGCCTCAGGCACCACGTCATCAGCACTAGTCTGTCATTTTGTACTCAAGTTTAACTGCAGTGTGTTGGGTACCTTGTGTCCCCACCCTGACCAACCTGCACTATACCCAGGCAGGGCAGGGCTGAGATGTCCACCAGAAAGATAAGGAAACCAAAGCTTTGGCCAGAAAATGAGTCCTCTGGATGGTGGAGAGGCCATCTCCAAGGATAACCAAGCTGTGCCTCCCACCCCCACCCTGCACCCCTCCTCAGGCCGGCACTGTGTTCACTTGGTTCCAGTATCTTCCTGTCCACTGTGGAAAAAAGGTTGTGAGTGGCACGTAGCAAGCCTGTTCCCCAGATCTTACATGAAGCCAGCCTGACCCTTCCTAACCATAGATTCTGACCCAGGGTCCTAACCCCTGGGCCACCCTGCACAGAGTGGCTCATGGCTCTGGGGCCCAGCTGACCCAGTCTGTCCTACAGGCTCCAACAGCCGTCCCTGTCCCTCCTCCTCACTGCCAAGGCAACATGGCTCCTAGCCAGGGGCTCTTCATCCCCAGACAAAGCCCTGAAGCAAACCACCCGGCTGGCCGCCCAAGCTCAGGTTGCTGCCTGCAGTGGGCCGGGCTGGGCATTTGATCATTCATGAAAATCAGGCCTCCGCCATGTTCCTGGCCTTCAGTGGGACTCCAGCTCACAATCACCTCATTGTGTGGGTGGCCATGAGGATTGCTCTGTGGAAGAGGGGAGGAGGGGGAGGAGGGGGAAGAAGGAGGAGGGGTGGGAGGAGCTGTAGTTAGAGGCAAACAGAAAAGGGAGAAGAAGCGGGGAGAGAATGAAGAAGGGCGAGAAAGGAACAGGAAGAAGGGAGGGGAAAGCAGGATGGGAAGTGGAAGATGCAGAGGAGGATTCTTGGGCCAAGGGGGTCAAAGAGCAGGAAGATGGATCCACAGCAGGTATTGATGGGCTCCTGGGACTAGGGAGGGTGCTCCCTGACAAACGTGCTCCCTGTTCGGTGCTGAGCCTACTGGGATGATCTGGAAATCTCCACAGCTCCATCTCTCCAAAGGCTGCCTATGGGAATCACCCTCTCCACAGGAGGACAGAGTTTACAGGCACAGAGCACGTGGCTGGGAGCCAGCCTCTGTCTCCCCATCTGAGCAATGGGCATTATCTGTCCTTCTTAGAGAACTCAGCTAGGCAAGAGCACAGTAGCTTCCGACTCAAGCCTACCATCTTCAGATCCTGGCTACAGTTCTCACTTACCGATGCCTCAGTTTCCCCACCTGCAAGTCAGAGGTGGCATCCATTCTTTCCTTTGTGGTGGAAAAGGTAAGAAGTGGCTGACACATAGCAGGCGTTCAAGCCGGTCCCAAAGTCTCCTGACCCAGGGCAACCATGTCCACCCTGAGCTAACCCAGTGCCAAGTGGGCTGAGTGCCAGGCCATAACATCCAGCTGCTGTGGCAGATTCTGATGTTTGTTCTTCTCAACAGCAGGCAGGTGCACAGACTCCTTTCCAGTTACACCAGAGACTCAGAAGTGTTCATGTCTCTGGCCGTGTTTCCCCACTGAGAGGAGGGTTTACTCGAAAACTTTTGAGGTGAGAGGATATGGTTGCGTGAGCGTGAAGGGGCGCTCTATCAGTTTCCTTAGGACAAAAAATCAGTAAGGAAACAGTGCTAGCACTAACAAAGAGATCGAAAAGTCCTCTACCAGTGGTGTCTTTCAGCTACTATGGGACTGTAAATGGCATCGAGTGATTTGCCTGGGCTGGTGGGCTCCACTTAAGTATTGCCAACGCGATGGCGCCCAGAGGAAGTGCCATATGTACTTACGAACACTGATCAACATGTAGCAGAGTGGTGTGGCTTCTAGGCCGTGGGAGACCAGAAGACACTCAAAGCAGCATTCAAGCAGCAGCAGGAAGTGACTGGAAGAAGCATGGCCACATCACTGTACATGAAAAGATGTCTGTAAACAGCACGGTGGTGACTCCAGGCAGCATGGGACCCCTGGCACTGTCTAAGTAGCCCCTGACATGGTCCAGTTGTCCCTGACAACCAGATAATTCCAGCAACTGGCCAGAGCCCAGCACGTGCCTGGCATGTGACAGGCACTGGGTGACTGAGCAAACAGTTGACTGCTAGGTTTTCTTTGGATGCATGGGGTAGGAAAGCACACCAGGACCAAACCCATCTGTAGCATCCCATATCCTTATGGCCCCGTCTTCATGTATTTCATGATGACTCCAAGTTAGGGGAAAGATTAATGATCATAGCCGCTGCTATCTGTTTATAGGACACCTGCTGGATCCCAAGCACACTGCCCATCAAATGCTTACAAACTGCAGCCCTCCTCTTTCTTCCTCTTCCGGATGAGGAGACAGACTCCTGAGGATGAATCTCTAGATTCTAGAGCCTAGAACATACTTAGCCATAATGAAGCTGTTCCTTTGTCCCCAGAAAATTATATGATACATTTAGGAAAGGGGCTGATCAAAAATGAGAATTAAACACAATGTGTCTCCATTGACAGATGTCAGTGAGCCAGGTGAGGTGGTGCACACTGCAATCCCAGCAGTTAGGAGGCTGAGAGGCAGGAGGATTGCTGTAAGTGTGGGGCCAGCCTGTGTTACAGAGTAAAACCCTGGCTTAAAAAAAAAAAAAAAAAAAAAAGTTGCCAGCTTCAGGTGTCTGGTGCTCCCCAAGCTCTCCCTGTGTACATCCATCTTCTCACTTAGACAGCCCCACAAAATGCACACTAGAACCCCAACTTCAGAGACTAGAAAAATACACCCTGAGAGGCAGTAAGCACAGTGCTGATGGAGCAGAGACCCAGACCCAAGCCTCCAAGCCCACAGCAGGCATCTCACAGCCTGACCCCTCTCCATTGGAGAACACAGGTGTATGCTGAGGAGAGCCACTGTGAGGTGAAAGTGAGTGTGGTTATGAGCCAACCCTGTCCTTGCCTTCAGCTCTGTGGACAGATGAAGGGGCCCGACTCCGATCACTCACAACCAGTACACCTGAAACTCAGG
>NC_050452.1:30882277-30996249 GCF_903995425.1 Onychomys torridus
CCAGAAGTTCAAGGTCATTCTTGGTTATACAGTAAACTCAAGGTCAGCCTAAGCTACATAAAACCATGTCTCAAAAAAAAAAACAAAACAAAAAAACAAAACAAAAAAAAAACAACAAAACAAAAAATGCTTCTGGTGTCCTGGACAGAATATGGACCCAAGCTCATGCCATCAGCATTAGTACTGATGCTGCTCTGACTTGTACATTCCTCACATATATTTCTCCTTTTTTAACATTTTCCATTAACATTACATGTTCCTTCCTACAAAGTAATTCCATACCTGATGATTAGTTTTGACTTTTTAAAATAATTTAAGTTTATTTTACATGCATTGGTGTGAAGGTGTCAGATCCCTTGGAAATGGAGTTACAGACAATTGTGAACTCCATGTGGGTGCTGGGAATTGAACTGGGTCCTCTGGAAGAGCAGTGGGTGCTCTTAACCACTGAGCCATCTCTCCATCCTCACGGATAGTTTTAATCATATTTGTTTCTGTCACCTTCACAGGTGGTTGACAACTGCAGGATAGGGGTTAAGAGCACTGGCTGCTCTCTAAGAGGATCCCAATTTGGTTCCCATCACCTACACTGAGTGGCTCACAAACTGCCTGTATCTCCAGCTCAGGGGAATCTAAAATGTCTCCAAGGGCACCTGCACAAACGTGTCTACATACACATAAATAAAACATGATGAAAATAAATTTAACAAAAGCAAGACATTTTTTATTTGACCTTCATCATCCCTCCCTTTGCACCCCCCACACACACACACACATACACACATACACACACAAGCCAAGGTATCCTCTGCCTTACCAGGGCTAAGTAGAAAAGTATTTTTGGTGACTGGGGAGATGCTCAATGGAAAAAGCACTTGCTGTACAAGTATGAGGACCAGAGCTTGGATTCCCACAACCTATGTAAGAAGCTGGCCAGGCATGGCAGCTAATTATAATCTTAGCCCTTGGGAGACAGACATGGAGAATCCCAGAGACAAGCTCACCAGATGCTCAATTGGCATAATCCAGGTTCAATAGCACTGTCACAATAAAAAAAAGTGGAGAGTAGTTAAGGATGTCACAAGCCTCTGTTTGTACTCACACACATTTGAACATGCACATACACAATGCCCCCCGCCCCAAATAGTACTTTATAGCTGTCTATTTGCACATAGATCTTCCTCATAACTCTAGACATAATGTTCTTTCCCCAGCTTTTATCTGTTGTGACTATAAGCAGTAAACCAGGACCTGGAAGGAGGATCAAATTTGGGTGGAGACTCACTGTTTCTCTGATCCCTGATCCCAACTTGTTGCAATGAATAAGAAACCAGAGAACACTTGACCATGTCTGTCAGAGTATATACACTCTTCTTTGACTACATCTACACTTTACTCTGTACAATGCATAGCACTTGGTACATAAATACCTTGCCTTAGGAAATATATTGCTGTTGATTAAATCTTCTAGATTGAGACTCCTAATAAACAACTCTAAGAAATGAGAAGTTAAAGTCTTACTGAAAACAACCCCATCCCCCATGAATTGAAGTAGCTATGAGAAACTGCCTCATTTCTGGAAAGACCATTCTTCCATGTCTGCAGAGAGAACATCTTATGTGCCTCTCAAGAGTCTATTTTACATTTTCTAGAAAGACGGCAATAAAAGGCTGATCCCAAAATAACACATCTGCTAATTATGAGCTTTTTTTTTTTTTGGGGGGGGGGGGGTTGAGACAGGGTTTCTCTGTGTCCCAGAACTTGCTTTGTAGACCAGGGTGGCCTTGAACTCACAGAAATCCATCTGTCTTTGCCTCCCAAGTGTAGGACATCAGTTCAGATTCAAAGTAAAACAAAAGATAAAAATAAACAAATAAAAAAACACAAGACAAACTTTATTTGACCTAGTTCCCAGCTAGAGCAGCAAGCAACCTAAAAGCCAGAAAAGTATAGATGTACCCAGCCCAAGGATGCCAACACCAGCTACAAGAAAACAGGCTCTAGGCAAGTGATGTATGGAAATATTAGGAGCTTCAGAGAAAATCTATATTGTTATTTGCTGGACTCTAGGGCTTTTTTTTTTTTTTCTCTCTCTCTTGTGGGTTTGGAAGGGCAAAGCCAAATTCTTGTCAATAAAAGTCTGTTCCTGCTATTTATGTTAGTAATGATGATTTAAAACAAAATTACTCACAAAATACCACTTTCTCTGGACTAAGAATTTTGAAAAACTACAAGATTTATGTAAAAAAAACTATGTAGTGTACCTAGAGCCCTCTTTTGTGCTTGGGAAAGCACCATCCCTCTGAAGGACAGCCGTCCTTGGAGAGTAAGACTGGATTGGGGGACTTTTCATTTTCCTTGAGAATCAATATTGACTGCTTTCTGACTGTAACCTTAACACCCACATCAAATACAATGTGTGATGACAGACTTGAAAGTGACACACAGTGACATCTGGAGAGTTGTGAGCTTGACAGGACTTCTAAGGGTCCTGATTTGTCTTGTGCACTGTGATTAACATCATTCTTTCAGATGTATACAGTATTTATCTTGGAACATAAGGAAATAGAATAGACATGTGACTAACTTCCCTAACAGTAGAAACCAACATTCAGGGTAGAGGTGTCCAAAGGTGGCAGGTCATAAATATATTCCCAGTGCAGATGAGACACAAAGTCTGTGTCAGAGTGTAAGCAACAAGTAAAGTCTATCAAGTTAACAACTGCACCAGACAGTGATATTCTACTACAATCTTGTTACTGACAGGAATTTTCAAAAATTCCTCATACTACACAATGGTTATTTCTGACTTGGAGTACTTGAAGTCTTAAGAATGTACACCTATGGGACTGGAGAGATGGCTCAGCAGTTAAGAGCACTTGCTGCTCTTGCCAAGAATCCAGGTTCGGTTCCCAGTATCCACATGCTGGCTTACAACTGGGGATCCAAGTTTTTTACCTCCATAGGCACCGGGCACACACATGGTGCCCATCCATCCATACAAGCAAAACACTTACACGCATAAAATTAAAAAAAAAATTAATTCTTAAGAATGTATACATAAACCAGGCTATAGTGGTGCATGCCTTTAATCCCAGCACTAAGGAAGCAGAGCCAGGCAGATCTCTGTGAGTTCGAGGCTAGCCTGGCCTACAGAGCAAGTTCCAGGACAGGTACCAAAACTACACAGAGAAACCCTGTCTTGGAAAAAAAAAAAAAAAGAATGTACACATACAGGGGTTGGTGAGATGGTTCAACAGGTAAAGGTGCCTGCTGTTAAACCTGACAACCTGAGTTCAATGCCTGGAACCTTCAAGGTAGAACAAGAATGAGAATCAACTCCTACAAGTTGTCATCTGGTCTTCACATGAATGCTGTGGTACATGTGTCCCTCCACTTCAAAAATTAATAAAAGTATATACAAATATCAAGTTAGTACTTGATACCTGAGAGGCAGGCCTAAAGGTACACCTGTGAGGGACTGTCTAGATTAAGGCACCTCTGAGAATGTGTGAGGGATTGTCATGATTGAGTTGATATGGGAAGAGCCATCTTAATTATGGGTGGCATCATTCCCAGAGCAGAGTATCCTGGACTGTAGAAAATGGAGGGCAAGCAGAGCACAAGCATGCATATATTCATTACACTCTGGTCTTGACTGGATATAATGAGACCAGTTCTCTTTAGCTCCTGCAACTGTGACTACCCTGCCATTATGAACCATAATCTGGATTTCTGAGCCAAATAAACTTTCTCCCTCAAACTTCTGTTGCAATATTTTACCACAAAAATAGAATGTAACTGGACACAGACACAGCCATCAAATGTCACAAAGCACTTAACACCCATCAATACCTGTTCCTGAAGGTCATAGTCATAGCTGTCATGCAGAAGAAGACTGAGGATATACCGCGAATAAATCATGGCATCAATGCCACATTTCTCGAGCTCTTGTCCCAGCCAGGTTTGCACTGGGCCCAATGCATGAAGCAGAGACATGTCAGAAACAGACACGAAGCCTGGATAAGAACTTGAGGTGCTTTCAGATGGCAAACCATCCACAACAACTGTACAGACAGGGTGCATGAACTTAGGTTGCTGACATTCTTAAAACACAAAGCATTTTCTACAGCGGACGTTCTGTTGGGATCCGGAGAGGATTTCACTCCAACAGGAAGGAGAGGAGCTGGACATGGAGGCTAGGCAGTGACCGCACAGCAGTCAGCTCTCTACAACACAATTTCCCTCTTCAGGCATGACCAGTGAATCAACACCATGATAGCAACACACGTGGAGATGCAATTTTCAACTTTCATTTCCCATTGAGGCCAAATGTCAGTCTCTGGCAGAACCTACAAAAATGAAAAAGAAAGGAATGAGTTACATATAGAAACAAGGCTGTGAGATGACTTTTATCTTTATATATTTATTATTTATTTATTTAAGATTTTACAAGACAGGGTTTCTCTGTGTAGCCCTGGCTGTCCTGAAACTCACTCTGTAGACCAAGCTGGCCTCCACTAGGAGATCCCCTGGCCTCTGCCTCCCAAGTGCTGGAATTACTGGTGTGAGCCACCACTACTCAGTGAGGGTGATTTTTTTAAAAAAGGTATTCTTCCTTTTAAAATGTATCTGGTAACTTGGAACAATACTTTCCTTGTGGAGTATTTGGCATTTTAAACTGAGTGACACTGTAAATTTAAAATTTGGTATCATCTGGAATGAAAACAAGGTGATCTCTGCTTGTGCCCAATGACACTAATGATCAATTCCTATCTCAAGAGCCTGGACTAGTAAAATGTTTACAGCAAATCCGTACTTAAATACAACGGAAACAACAGTTAAACAGTGTCATCCAAACGTTGGTAAAAAAACAATCTTTAAATTTAAATTCACAGGTCACTATTGTGTATTTAGTATGGCTAAAACTGAGGATGGTAATCAGGGAGGTAGTCATAAAACTGGAGGTGAAGCAGACCTGTCTTACAACCACAGGCTGTGCTGTCAGTGCTGCTATGGCCTCTCCTAGCTGGACTTCTGACTCAGTGACAGTCTTTCTTAATGCTATCCCCTAAACACACTTTCAATATGTCCAGTGATGGGTTTCTTTGTTCATCTTTTGGGTTTGGGCTTTTAAATGCAGAGTCTAGCTATGAAGCCTGCTAGGAAATGAAAACAGGGGAAGCAGCATTGATGAACCTAGTATGTTCGTGAACTTCAGCCACCAAGCATGACTCAGAGCAGGATTTTCAGTGAAAGGTGGACATTCCTTACAATGATGTATGCCTGAGTTTCCCAGGTGTCAATAAAATTTATACAATAAATATATAGAAAACAATTCTAAATCCATTCTACAACTAAGCCATTAGACCAATATGTGTTACTGATTGCTACTTTAAAAAATCCTCACTAATATACTGCCTTTATTAAACTATGAAAGGTAATTAAGTTAAAGCAAAGATTTTCTACACTTGTCATCAGCTGATATTTTCCAGCTGACTCTCAAAATTAAAACATTTTCCATAAATCATTTAATTAATAAATGTTTGGTTCCCAGGCAAGATATCAGACAGATCACTAATAAACAATTCAATCCTAGCCCACTTGAAGCAAGCTGACAAGTTACTCAGTGAAAACCAGCCAAGACTGAAGGAACTTGAAACAGCTGAAGGAGAGTGAGAATCCAGGCAGCTTGAACTCACAGAGAGTTGGAGAAAGGTCTGCACAAACATCAAAGACTTGCAATGGTCTGTCCTAGAGTATTTAGCAGAGATCCGTGGGTGTGCCTAAGTAAGGAACTATCCAAGGTCAGCGCTGGGAGCACAGAGGTCCTTCTGCTCACAGATAAGCATTAGGGAAAGCAGGAATGTTAAACACACAGGGTTGTCTTTTCAAAGGGAAAAATGTATAACCTGTTTGCCGATGAAACGGAGGTGGCTAATAGCCTAGGTCAGCAGTTTTCAACTATTCTAAAGCTATGACCCCCCCCCAACCATAAAATTATTTTACTGCTACTTCACAACTGCAATTTTGCTACCATTATGAATCATAATATCTGATATGTGACCCCTGTGAAAGGGTCCTTTGACACTTCCCCCTCTGCCTCCTGTCTAGGTAACCCCTGTGCTATCTGTAGGGCCAGGACATACCTGCCTCCCCAAGCTCCCACAACCAGGATTGGGGGTGGCTAATGGTCTAAATGACCTCTATGGTATCTGTATGACTGAGACCACATCAGATCCTTTTCTCCAAACTGTACTGTACTTAAATATGCCTACAATAACCTGTCCAGTGTCAGACTCTAGATGTTTGAACCAACACTGGCTACTGAGTCATGCTGAGTGGTATTTCCTTCTTGCCTCATGCAGATAGTTACTCTGTCAGCACAGAGGCCCCCACAGCACAGAATGCATCCCTGTAAAGGATGATGAGTCAGTACCTGATCCTCAGCAGCAGCAAGCAGTACCTCCAGCCAGGCCAGGAAACTCACAAACTCAGCAAAGTCTGGTCTTTGTATTTGGGAAGAATTAGCCATGGTCTAAATACTGATCTGGTCCTGACTAATACATCTTTTGCTGGTTTTTGTTTTTGGTTTTGTTTTTTCTTTTTCTGGGGGGCAGGGGTTATGTCTTGAAACAGGATCTCATGTAGATCAGGATGGCCTGGATTTCAACTGATCTTCCAGTCTCCATCTCCTAACCTGGCACCAGCAACATGACTGTCCCCAAACAAATCTTAACAGACCCCAAAGAACCAAACTGCTTTCAGTTAACTTTACTGTGGTTTCAGAACAAAGCCCAGGTATATTTATAGGAATTCAAAAATACCAGGACCTAAGAAGATAAAATTTACTGACAACTATTCAAAATAGGGGACAAAAATAAGAAAAATAAATTCACTTACATAGACTAAAAATGTACATGTACGTACACACACACACACACACACACACACACACACACAAATACACACACACACCTATGTATTTGAATCATTAAATTTCAAAATTGATAGAAATTAAATGAGCAAGACATTCAGGCAACTCCAAGCACATGAAACACGAAGAGAATGACTCAGCACAATAAAATACATCTGTAACCAACAGAAAAATCCTAAAGCAGCCAGAGTAAAACAGAAACATTAAGTATGCAAAGGTACATAGCATCCTGTTCTGGTAGGAAACAGTGTAAGTGAGCAAGTAATGGGGCAAGACTTAAAACACCAAAGCACCCATCAACCTAGTACTCCATACTTACAGAGCTATCTTTTACAGCCAAGGTGAAACAGACTTTTTCAGACATGTGAAAATGGAAGAAACTAACTCCCAACAAACCTGCCCTACATGAAATATGAAAAGTCCTTTAGGCAGAAGTAAAATTATTCCCGCCAAAATGTGAATCCACTTAAAGAAACAACAAGAGCTACAAATGCCAGCTACATCTGTCTCATTAAATATCTTTAGGGCCATCGAGATGGCTAAGCAGGTAAAGTCACCTGCCATCCAAGCCAGGAGATTTAAATTCCATCCCTGAAATCCACATGGTAAATGAAGAGAATTGACTCCTACAAGTTGTCTCTGACCTCCACATGCATTGTGGCACACATGCATATGTGTACACACACACACACACACACACACACACACACACACACACACACAAACATGTAATAAAAAAACTTTTAGATATTTTTTAATATCTAAAAATTAAATATCTTGCTAAGCATGGTGGCACACGTCTTTAGTCCCAACACTCAGGAGGGAGAGGCAGGTGGATCTCTGAGTTCATGGCCAGCCTGGGCTGTTACACAGAGAAACCCTGTCTTGAAAAGTTCTCCTGTTTGCATGGCAAACACTCACCTCCCAGCCCACAGTATCTTTATGGCATGCGAATACAGACAACTGAACTGTTCCTAGACTCTCTCGTGTTCCAGTGCAGCCATTCATGGAGCAGCAAGGAGGAGACAGCTTTGAGACCCTGGCTACTGTGACAGTCGGTACACTTGCTTTGGGAGATGCCTACTAGCACCAGAGTATTTCTTCCTGCTCCTTTACCTTATATACTTTTTGTAAGTTTTAAAAAAGAGTTTCTTAACTAAGAACACACAATGTGAGCACCTAAAAGTTTAGCGTATCATTATATACATATTAAACACAGCATGCAAATGTTTTGCCTCCTTCCCAGCAGCACCATCATACCACACAGAGTGCCACTGCACTATCCAGGTTAAAATAGTTTCTTGGGCTGAGTATGGTAAAATATATTAGAAATGTAGTGTCCTGGAGGCTAGGTAGGAGAATCTAGAGTTTGAGGCTAGCCTGGACTGAGACAGTCAAAAACAACAAAAAGGTCAGTCAGTCTGTCACACTAAGCCATACTTCAAGGCCCAAATACTACATCCATCTGATGATTACTGTGAGAATATGGGACATTCACACTGCCTAGAAGTTTTACTGGACACTGATTTTGACTCACTCCTGCAAATGAAGATGCTGAGCTAAAGACTTGTTACCTTTTCAACAGTTTACAAGCCCCTCTTCCATGAAGACAACAGAAATCATGCTTCACAGGAGTAATTTCCAACAGGTCAAATCACACTACAGCTCAGTGTATTTGTGGATGGTTCAATGACAAGGTCAGACTGTATGGGACAGCAAGAACAAATGAAGCTCACTGACAAATGTAAAGAAGTCAGGTGACCAGGGTAACCAACCAGGAAAAAAAGTTCAATTAAAATAGGTACACAATAGGCCGGGTATGGTGGCACACACTTTTAAGGCAAAGGCAGGCGATTTCTGTGAGTTCAAGGCCAGCCTGGTCTACAGAATGAGTTCCAGGATAGGCTCAAAGCTACACAGAGAAACCCTGTCTCAAAAAACCAAAAAGAAAGAGAGAGGAGAGGGAGAGGGAGAGAAAGAGAGAGAGAGAGAGGAAAGAAAGAAAGAAAGAAAGAAAGAAAGAAAGAAAGAAAGAAAGAAAGAAAGAAAGGAAAGAAGGGAAGGAAGGAAGGAAGGAAGGAAGGAAGGAAGGAAGGAAGGAAGGAAGGAAGAGGTATACAATGCTGCAGAGGCACAGCTCCTCATGTCACATGTTCATCTAGCTTTGGCAGGGATACACAAAGCCATCATCACCAAGTGGTGTGATCCGTAACAGGTAACAAAACAGTCACCACCGGGCAACCAACTAATCCAAGAACTGAAAATAATCAAGTATGCCCTGATGCTCCAAAAGCTTCTTCTTGGATGAGAGCTACTTATAGTTAGTTAGTTAAAGCACAGTCAGTCAGTTAAAGTGGCCTCACTTTAACAGGAACAAGCATCACCGGCCACAATGACTTCAAGGGGCAAAATGAGAGGAAATTAGTAGAAAACATTTAACATGGTTAAAAAGCAGCACTCTAGGAGTTACAGAGATGGCTCAGAGGTTAAGAGCACTGGCTGCTCAATTCCCAGCACCCACATAGCAGTTTACAACTGCCTGTAACTCTACTTCCAGGAGATCCTACACCCTCACACAGACATACACCAGTCAATGCTCATAAAATAAAAATAAATAAATTATTTTTAAAATTAGCACTCTAGTTAAATAGGGGAAGTTTTAGTAGCACAAATGAATTAAAACTGTAAAAGTAAAGTGATTCATAAAAGAGAAAAGATAATTATTCTTAGAAAGGTTTCAAACAGTATGAGTACTGTTGAAATGCTACTGCCACCAGCAGTGGGAGTCTAGCCTCCTGCCTCCATTACTCCTCCAGACCCTCATCTCTGCCAGCACACAGGCAATCACCATCTTTAGCACACTGAGCCTATGACATCCTTTCAGACTACTTCGGGCTTCTGGTGTAGGTTTCATCGAAAACAAGGCTGCAAGGCTTTCAGCAGAAACTGTGACACACTCCATGTCCTACTTAGCAGAATGCTTACACCTTAGCAGGTGATCAAAACTGTGTTGAACTAATGATTTCCTTAATCCAAATACAGAGAATAAACTCTGAAAAGAGAGGTTTAGGAAATAACAACATAGCAGCATTGTGGAGAAAACACCTCTGGTTACACTGTGAGTTTTACTAGTATGAGTTTAAGACTGTCACCCAGGATTCTAACTCACTGTTTATCACCCCACATGTATCACAGGCTACCACTGCCAGGTCCTATGCATAATACTGGCAACACAAAGACAACAGCCCAAAGGTTTTTCCCCTCAGTATTTGCCAAACTCTTCTAGTAGGCTTGGGTTTCACTCCTGGGTATGCCAACTTCCACTTTCCAGTGAATCACACAGCCACTCTCTTCCATCTCATAGGATATTTCTGCAGTACATGGTCCAGTCTAACTGTGTTTTAACTGGTCCTTCCTCACCACAAAGAGCATGCTGTTTGTTAACACTGCTCAAAGGCTTTTATTACTTGCAATTTTATTCCCATAATTATTTAACGTGGGTATCTATGGGACTTTCACACAAAGAGTAGATAGATGAATCAATGGATGGGGGAGATGGCTCCGTAGGTAAAGGCACTTGCCACCAAGCCTTACAATGGGTGACCTGACTCTCTCAAGTTGTCCTCTCACCACCACATGCATGCTTATACAAACATATACACATATATAAATAAATATACTTTTGAAATATAAATAAATGGAGATGGAGGAGAAGGAAGAAGAGAAGGAAAAGAAACAGAAGAGAACAAAGGTAAGGATATCTGAAATCCTAAGATTCTGGCTTTCAGAAGCTATTTTTTTGGGATCTGGAAATTCTATGCAGTATCTGCCCAGCAAGCATGAAGTGCACAACATGAAGCAGTTACACACTTATAAACAAGCCTTCCCCTTGCTACCCCTAACCCCAGTATACTCTTTGCCTAGCAAACATGAAGTGTGCCCATGTATGAAACAGTTACACACTGGTAAATACACCTTGCACACAATCTGAAGCAGATGCTTCTCATTCTCTTTAGAAGGGGCCCAGCCTCCAAAGCCTATGTATAATCAAAAGAACCTACAACCCAAACTAAAACTACCACTGAAAACAGCAAAGAAGGGCTAACAGCTGATCCTGTCAACTTGCTTCCTGTATGTATCTGAAAAAACTAAACACAAATGGACAGTTCTCTAGACCTAGTTTTCTGCCCTACTCTAGAAATGTGTCAAGTCTTAGGAAATGAATAAAGCTTATTTTTAAGATAATATAATAAAAAAAAAAAAACTAGTATGGGACCACATTCTTTTTATGTCCACAGGAAGAGCATAAAGATTAAGCAGCTCCATCTTTACTAGTCAAGTAGAAGAAGCAAACTGATGATCTATACTAGGAAGCACAGCCTCCCCACTGGCAATTAAAATTCTTTTCATATCACAGGACTATTCTTTGATTACTACCTGATACTAACTTAGTAACTATCTTTATAAAGTGGAAGTGCTCTCCCTAGATGGGATAGCTCTATCAAGCTTAAGCTTCTCCTCCCTCAAGGCACAGGGAATATCATAAAAGGGAATGGGAAGAGTGTAAGAGATAGACGAGAAGTGCTGTGGTAGGACATGGACACTGCGTTCACGAACTCACTGTAGCTACAGAAGAACAAGCCATCACCATCAGTCAGCATCCCAACAAGCAGCACTAATTGGATTCAATGGGGATACATAAATAAATAAATAAATAAATAAATAAATAAATAAATAAATAAACAAACAAACAAACAAACAAATAGAGAAGAAGGGAAGGGGAATGGACTGTCTTAGGTGGTGTCTGGGAAGAGTAGAAAGGGGAGTTGAGGTGGATATAATCAAAACACATTGTATATAAGTATGAAACTGTCAAAAAATAAATAAAAGGATTACTTTTCTTTTGTTTTGAGACAGTGTTTCACTATGTAGGCCTAGTTGACCTGGAACTCACCATGTAGACCAAGCTGGCCTCAAACTCACAGAGATCGGCCTTGCTCTCCCTCCCGAGTGCCGGGATTAAAGGTGTGCGCCGCCACCACCACGCCACAAGAACCAAGTTTTTATGAGTCAAGTACAGCTGAAAACAGTACAATCGACAGATAGGTCGTATGTGTGAGGAGCCAATAAAGGGAAGAGTTTCCCAAACCAATCTGGGCCAACTCTCTATCGCCCCTACAACTGGCAAACACACCCAGATCTGAAAGCTTTGATGGATGTCTACTAAAGTCCCTGGTTTGAAAAGTTATCTATGTACAGAAGAAAACCTTGTGTACCTTCTCACTTTACAATAACCAGTGTAGATGCTCAGTTCACTTAGATGTGGTAGATACAGAGAACTTCAGCGGGTCTACAAAATTATAGTTTATATACTTTTAAAAAAATGCTCCTTTTCCCTAGCAGGGGCAAACTTCATATTCAACAGTTTACAAAATTAAAAACTTAAGAGATGTGGACCAAAGGGAAGAGGAAAGGTATACACAACCAAAATAGACAACTGCACCCATGCAGACAATCACAGGCAACAAACAAAAATCCCAAGAAAAAACAAAGTTCAGTGAGATGGAATCCTGAAAGATCTGTTGGAAAAATACTGAATGAAAAACAAATTAGGGCAGGTGAGATGGCTCAGCAAGTAAAGGTGTTTGCTGAAGGCTGGCTACCTAAGTTTTATATATATATATAGATATATAGATAGAGATAGATAGAGATATATATAGATAGATAGAGATAGATATACATATATACATATATAGATATATATACACATATATAGATATATACGTATACATATATATGTATATATATATAGAGAGAGAGAACCAAATAAAGGTGGAAGGAGAGAACTCCACAAAACTGTCCTCAGACACACACACACACACACACACACACACACACACACACACACACCAAGGCACATGCACCCACACATATACACATTACACACAATAATAATAAATAATAATAATAATAAAATTGTCTTTAATTTTAAAACATTAAATTGATTAAAATTATTGAAAAATAAACAACTAAAATTTATAAAATTAAAACTTGAATTAAGAGATTAAAACTTCACTCTAAAATATGCATTTAAAAATTTCTAATCTGGGAATAACAACACATGCCTTTAATCCCAGCACACAGGAAGGCAGAGACAGGTGGATCTTTGTGAGTTCAAGGCCAGCCTTGGTCTACAGAGTGAATTCTGAGCCAGCCAGAGCTATATAGTGAGACATTGTCTCAAAAACAATTTTTTTTCCTAAGCAAGTTTACCTAGAACAAAAGAAGGTTTTCAGAATGTCTGTTACTGCAAAACATGATGAAACCTGTGGAGAGAATTGGCATGTAGGTGACAGAATTCACCTTTCAGACCTGAGCAGACAAGAACAACTGCCCAGCACATTGACAATGTAGGAGCAGGGCAGGGACAGAAGAACTACCAGACAGACCTACCACCAATCTGCTGGCTGGAAGTGAGGGACTGGAGAGCTAACTTCTTGCAATTGGGGTGACTAGCCAAGCAGTTCTTGCCATGCAAATGACGGCAAAATTTTGATTGGCAGTGTTACAGTTGAAAGCTGTCAATCAAATTAATTCATTTGGTTGTTCCTGGTGATCAAAGATGCCACAATTTTTCTCTCAGGACACTTTCTGGACCAGTCTTGTATTATAGAAAGTGCTCGCCTCACATTTACTTGGCCATGATAACTTGGCAGGAGGAGCTGGTGAACAAGATGAATAACTGACTGATGGGGCCTGGAAAAAAAAAAAAAGAAATTGCTCCATAGGGACCTGTTATCTTTCTGCTTTCTCAGACAGGGATATTTCTCCACAAAACTTACCCTGTCGAAGTTGAAAAACATTTTATCATGTAAAATATTAGCTCACAGCATACATATAATTTTTGAATATGAAACTGTAGCTTGTCAAAGTGTCAAGGTATAAAGCTTCTACACCTGTGAACTGTAAGATGTATTAAACCTACATACATGCAGGCAAAAACACTCATTCACATAAAATAAAACAAAATAAAATAAAATAAAGAATAGCTTTATGGACTGGAGACATGACTTAGTAGTTAAGAGAACTTGCTGGTCTTCCAGGGGACTCCAGTTCAGTTCCCAGTACCAACATGAGGCAGCTGGCACATGTGTGACAGACACACATTATGCACTCACTCAAATAAAATAGCAAATCTTTTATTTAAAGAAAAAAAAAAGTAAGCTTTCTAATAGCTGTTAGTACCCAAAACTACATTATGGCAAGCTACACTGCAGTGGAACCCTCGGAAAGGTGGAGCTACAGTCCTCTCCACCATAACGAAATGTACCCATCACTCTCATCAATGGGACTACCTATCTTAACCATGAACCTCCAAAAATGATGAGCCAAATAAATCTCTTTTTTTTTGCAAACAAGTCACCTCAATACTTCATTAAAGCAATGAAAAAACTAACTAATACACACACAATATCCTTTAACAAAATGAACTTCAACTTTAAGCTTATTCTAACATTCCTTCAGAATCCTAGCAAAAGAATGCAACAAAAACATAAAGAAAGGTGTGGTTGCATGTCTGTAACCGCAGCAACTTGGGAGGATAAGGCAAGAAAAACCCAAGTCTGGGGTTATAAATGAACACACACACACACACACACACACACCCCAAAAGCTGTAGTCAGACTCAATTTTGAAATAGGTGATGCATTGGCTATTACTACAAAGCCAAAGGTGCTTTGGAAAAATACAGATGAATTAGAAATGGACTCCAAGATGAAAGGAAAACAAATCCCTTCCTACTAATTTAAACACCTTTGTCCCAATTACATAGGACTAACACACACACACACACACACACACACACACACACACACAGAGAGAGAGAGAGAGAGAGAGAGAGAGAGAGAGAGAGAGAGAGAGAGAGAGAGAGAGAGAGAGAGAGAGAGAACACCTGAAAGTATACTGTGGCATAGTTCTTTTCACTCATTTACCCTCATGTGTTTTACATCCACAGAACCAACTGACTCATGTTAAATATTTACTTGGCCACACCCCCCATACACAACACACACACACACACACACACACACACACACACACACACACCCCACATTCTTAGAACTCATTCATTCACTACTCAGGCTAGAAACATGCACACACAGAGAAGATTCTCAAGCATTCTGTATTCAATGCCCCAATGCCTTTATTTGTAACACAGACACTAGCAATACAGCAAGCTCAACTGCTGAGACAATATTATCATTCCCAAATCTTTGGAGCAGATTTTAAGAGATTAGCAATACACAAGTTCCAATGATTAAGAAAAGAGATAAACATAAAATAACCAATACAAGAAACTACCACTAATACGCTACTCCAGGGAAGGAGTTCCATGTAAAAGCAGAACCAACAGGTAACTACTTTTGAAGACTTAATCAGTAAAGCACACAAACTTAAATAGCATCATCAACATTTAAAGTGTCAACATTCAAACACAATTTCTCACCTATCTGCTCCCACAACAAAGGAGGGTGAGATGCTGATAAGACAAAAGAGACAGAATTATATGGACAAAGCTTAGCAACAGGGGAAAAATTTGGAGGTTTCAACAGCTACCCCAAATACATTTTGAAAGATTAAAGTGAAAAACAGCAGGTAATGTCCAACAATTCTAATTTTCCACTAACCTACCTAAGCCATATACAAAAACATGTTACCTACAGACAAACTTCCTCATTTTCAAGATAGTTTAAGATTCCATATTAAATCTGTGCAAAAGCCCACTCCAGCTCATCCCTAAGCAAATAAAGAAATGTAGGTATAACTGAAAAGATAAGTTCTACTTTACATACATGTGATAGAATTAAATCTGTGGGCACTGTCATAATAAAGTAGTGCAAGCAAAGCCAGGTGGTGGTGGCACACACCTTTAATCCCAGCACTCAGGAGGCAGAGGCAGGTAGATCTCTGTGAGTTTGAGGCCAGCCTGGTCTACATGTTGAGGGCCAGAGCAACATACAGAGACCCTGTCAGTCTCAAAAAAAAAAAGAGTGTAAACAATCAATCAATTCACTTAATACTATGATTCAAATCTGGAATATCCCCTTTATACTCTTATTTTAATTGCTTTGCTCCCAAGTGATGGCATAATTTTGGGAGGCTTTAGAAATTTTGGCAAGTGAGACCTAGTTGGAGGACTAGGTCATGGGGGAAGGAGACCTAGCTCCTTGAGGATATATGATCCATAACCATCCTATCTCACCATGTACTTCCTCACCCACCATGATGTGAACAGCCTCTGCCACATAATTCCATTGATACTCCCCAGCCATGTCTTCCTGATCTGAAAAACTGAACCATAAGCCAAAATCACCTTTTTCTCCTGTAATCTGTCTCTGTTGGGCATTTGGTCACAACCACTGTAAAGTGGATACAGAAAAATGATACCAAAAGAAGGGTCTACTGAGACTAAATATGTCCAAGTAGCCTCTAGAAATAATTCGTAGAAATGGGATAGAGAAGCTACAGAATGCTAAAAGGCCATCATATATCATTCTGGTGGGGCCCAGAAGACTTCTGTGGAAGGCTGAGTTTAAAACAAATTGACTAGAAGTTGAAGAAATGGCTCAGTGGTTAAAAGCACTGGTTGTTTTTCCAGAGGTCTCTAGTTCAATTCCCAGCACCCACAGGGCAGCTCACAACTGCCTGGAACCCCAGTTCCAGGGGATCAAACACCTACTTCTGGTACTGTTCACACCTGATACACAAACATACATGCAAGCAAAAAAAAAAAAACCACCTGTATACATAATATAAAAATAAAGGTTACTAAAGAAAAAAAAAAGCTAATGGGCTAATTACTGTGGCAGAGGAGCATCTGGGCTACGGTACTGTTGTTGCTGGAGGCTTCTAGCCAGGTTTACAGTGACAACTCACAGCAATCCACAGAACAGAGGATTTAACAAATGTGAATTCTGCACAGAATAGGATTGAGTTGGAGGCTGCAGACAAAAAGTGTGTGGTTATTAGAGACTGGATGCCAAGAGGGCTGTCATTGGATACTGGGAAACCTATGACAGGTTGCAGGGGAATACAATTATAAATTCCTATAAAAGACCTTCCTTTGATGGGAGCTGCCTAGGGGAATGTTTTCCCAGGTCCAGCCATCTAAGCACTACAGCTGTGCTCCAAATAAGCCTGGTTACTGACTGAACTGGAGGCAAGCTATATGATGGAAACTGGTTTTGCAGGTATGCATAATGCTTACAGTTACAGATATATAGAGGCTTCTACCCAGATTTGTTAGGAAAACCAAGCAATTTGGAGCAAGATCAGATTCCTTGAGAGATCATGCATAAAAGTTGTGAAGGGGGCATGGGGGGGGGGAGGCCTAAGTCATAACAGACACTAAGATTTTGGAGATGCTAGGAGCATAGAACATTTGCTGAAGAAAGATACCAAATGGAACCAGTAGAGAGATCATGTGGAGTAGGATGGCAAGGCCACAGGAACAGAACTATTCAGGCCACTGAAGCTCACCACCTGCCCTGGCAGCTACAGGACTTACCGTTTGCCAACCTGGGTTTCAACTTCGCTTTGGTCCATCTTTCCTTGCTATTCCATCTCCTCCCTTTAGAATGGTAATGTTTATATGTCATTGCACACAAAAGTCTGTGATTTCATTTTGACTTTATAAGGTGTTAAGTACTTTTCTCACATTTGTGACAAGGTCTCTGACAGAACCATCTTAAGGAGGACTTGCAGCAACTCATGGCAGGGACAGCATGGCTGCAGTATAAAGCAGCCAGTCACATATTGTCTGCAGACAGGAAACTGAGAGATGAATGATGGTGCTCAGCTTGCTTCCATTTTATCCAGCCCCAGGCCTCAACCAGTGGGACAGCACCACCCACATTCAGAATGGGTCTTTCCTCCTAAGTTAAACTTCTGTGAAAACATCTCACAGCTATGTCCAGACATTTCTTTCCTAAGTAATTCTAAATCTAGTCAAGTTGACAATGGAAATTAACCATCACAAATGGAATGGATGACAGCTAAGAGACTACTTTGAATCTTATAGACACACCAGACTTTTTTTGTAAGTTTTTTATTTTTTGAAATTACAGTATAATTATACTATTTCTCCCCTTCTCTTCCCTCCCTCCAAACCTTCCCAGGGACTCCCTTGTTGTCTCTCAAATTCAGTCTTTAATTGTTTATGTATGTATGTATGTATGTATGTATGTATGTATGTATGTATGTATACACACACACATATATAAACAAATACATGTATATTTTTTCCCAAATATATAAATACAACCTGTTCAATCCATATAATGTTACCTGTGTGTCTATGGTCTCAGGGCTGACCACTTGACATCAGACTTTGAACAATGTCAAAACTGTTAAGTTGAATTTGAATTAAATGTATCATGCATAAGAGATGGCCATGAGCCTTCGAACATCAAAAGCCAAATGTAAGAATCTGAATAGGAAATATCCTCCGTTGGCTCAAGTTCTGAATGTTTGGTCCCTAACTAACTACTTAAGGACTAGACATGTCAGGAAGTGGAACTAGCTGAAGGAAGAAGATCATCTGGGGAGGAATGACTGGCATTACATTACCCCTGCCCATTTCCTGTCTCTATTTCTGCTTGCTGGTTTGCTGTGATATGAACAGCCTCCACCATATGCTCCTGCCACCATGAAGTGAAGTGTTCCCACATGCTGTCCCCAGACGGACTAAAATCCTATGAAACCATGAGCCCAAAATCACTGAAGTTGTTTCCATCAGGTACTATGGCAACAGTAACACCAAAGTAACTAAGGCACCAAGCTCCAGTGTTTTCTACACCTGTTCAAATGAGCTAAAAGCAGCCACTTACTGACACATCTGCTATATACTGGGCCCTGCATTGAGTCACAAAATTCTCCCCAAAAGCTACTTTGACCTAAGTCCTTTCCTTCTGAAATCAGTGATTCTGAGTTAATTCAGTCAAACATCTATTGAATGAGTACTGTGCAAAAAGATTATATTGCACACTAGAAGGAATCATCAAATCAGAGTCCCTTCTCTTCCCTCAAGAAATTAAAAATCCAGGAGAGATGCCTCCATGCAGAACAAAAAGTAAAAAAATACACAAAACCCTAAAATGTCATAAGCAAACATCAACAACAAAACAACTTGAGGGACTAGACTAGAGAGATGGTTCAGCAGTTAAGAGCACTTACTGCTCTTGTAGAGGACCCAGGTTTAGTCTCCAACACACACACACTGAACAGCTTGCAACTGCCTCTACCTCTGGTTCCAGGGAATTTGGCCTCCATAGGCACCTGCATACATGAGGTGCATGCATACCCAAATGTGCACATAAAATAAATTATAATAATAATTAAACTGGAAAAAAACTCAGGTATCAGGCACAACACTGTGTGAGAGAATAAAGAGTTAATTCTGAAAATCAGGTTACAGAAGTACAAAGAATATGTCAGCAAAGTCTTCAAGATTTCAACAGCACAGGAACTGGACAATCATGAGGAAGCCAGCAATTTTGTGCTAAGATATAAGGTGCTGTGGCTTGAATCTGAAATGTTCCCCAGAGGCACATGTGCTCAACCCTTGGTCTTCCGCAATTAGTGGCATTTTACTGGGAAATGCTGGAAATTAAGAGGCAAGGTTTAGGTGGAGGAATAGGACACTTTGATAGATCGTGGGGACATCTTATCTGTCCATCTCTTGTCGCCCAACTCCTCTCTGCTTCTCTTCCTCTCTCTTCCTGGCTGTCAGGAGGTGAGGAACTTTGCTCCCCCAAATGTCCTTCCACCATGAGGGTACTGAAACCACAAACCAACACAAACCTTTCCTCCACTTAAGTTGTTCATGTCAGATATTTTGTCACGATGATCAACGTCGAACACAGAAAACTGGTCCCAGAGAAGTGAGGTCATTGCTGACTACTGCTGATGTGTGTTGGGAGCCTTTGACTCAGTCTTACAGCAGGAATATGAAAGACTTTAGACAAGAAAGCTATCAGCAGAACTTAATGAACAATTTTGGTAGGAGCTCAGAAGACCTGAGCTACTAGGAATGTGAATGATAAAGACAGGTTTCAGATGGAAGCAAAGACTGCTGGAAGCTAGACTAAAGACTGTATATGGTACAATACAACAAAAACATGTCTAAATTTTATCCATTTCCCAAAACTCCAAACTCAGTGACAGGCTGAGTTTACAAGTGACCCATTAGAAATTCCAAAGTAGCTGAGCATTCCAGCTGAGGATGAGTTTTGCTAACAGCTCCTAAAATTTATAACAAGAAAAAAACAAAGCAGACTGAAAAGCTTGCAACATGGTTAGAAAAGCAGCAACGGTGAAGTTGAAGCCAAAGGAAGTATGACTACTGAAGAAATTAGGACCATCATAAGAGAGCTAAGGATTAGAACCAATAAAAGGTGTCTTCAGGGTATCTCAGAAAGTGGCCAAACCCCCACATCACAGGTTCAAGGGTAGTAAAACATAAACTAATTTGGAATAATTCCTCCTTGAGAAGAGAGAGCTTTAAGAACACCATGACTGAAAAGGCCAAGGCTACCTGGGAATCTGTTTCCCCAGGATTTGTTTTACTGTGTTTGGCCACCCAGGACTCTTGAGGCTGCTGTAACTATGGGAGCCTGGCTACTACTGCAGCTGGCAGCAAATCTTGGCAGTACTAAGTGATGCTGGGTTAGCAGGCAAGCAAAGTACACTTAAGGGCCATAGAGGCTTTCCATCCAGATTTCAAAGAAAAGCCTAAGAGGTCAGGAAATGTGTGATAAGCTTAGGGTCCCTGCACTATGATAGCCCAAAGATGGCATTGAGTGGAGCCAACCCAAGAGAGGTCATATGGGCTACATGCAAACAGCAAAGCCAAAGGGTAGGGCTGTCCAAGCCCATTGGAGCTCACACCATACTTTAAATGACAGCCATGGAGCAACAAGATTTAAAGTTTGCCCTGTTGGATTATGATCTTGCTTTGGTCCAATCCTCACTGGCTATTCTGTTATGCTTTTTATAATGGAAATGTTTACTCTATGCCCTTATGTATGTAATTTTATTTTTTATTTTACTGGGACTCATAGCTAAGAGATTGCCTCAAGTCTCAGAAGAGACTTTGGACTTGGGACTTTTGAACAATGTTGAAATATAACACACTGGGGACTCCTGAGATAGAGTAAATACATTTTGCATTATGCAGTGCCCATGAACCTTTGGAGACTGGGGTGGAATGTTACAGATCTGAAGTGTGCCCCTCAGTCTCATTTGAACATTTGATCTCCAGCTGAGGGCACTAATTTTCAAAGGCGCTGAAAACATTAGAAGGTAAGACTTAGCAGAAATAAGTAGGTCACTGGAGGCAGGTCCTTGGGGTATCTGTCTTTGGCCCCCGTCTGTCTTTCACTGCTTCCTGACATTCGGTTGAGATCTTCCAGCCACCATGCCCTGCATGATAAGACTGAAAACTCAGAAACAAAGAGCTAAAATAGAGCTTCCCTCCCAGAGGTTTTTATACCAGGTGTTCTGGGAGCTGCCTAACCTATGAGGTAACAAGAAGACATACAATTTCAGATCTAATTAAAAGAATAAGCACAGGTGGCAATGCTTTTAGAGTGTATTCTTAACACTTTCAACACTGCCTCTTAGCCAAGGGAAGAGAATGTACATTCTTCTCTAAGGACCAGTGACAGTTCAGAAGGTGGGGTAGGGAGACCAGGAAAGAAAGAGATCAAGGAAGATTGATTAAAAAAAAAAAAAAAAAAGCTGGGTTGGGGATTTAGCTCAGTGGTCAGAGCACTTGCCCAGCAAGCACAAGGCCCTGAGTTCAATCCTCAGCTAAAAAAAAAAAAAAAAAAATGCACTCCCCCCCAAAAAATGCCAAGCTGTGGTGGTGTACACCTTGGAGGCAGAGACAAGTGGATCTCTGAGTTCAAGGCCAGCCTGGTCTACAGAGCGAGTTCAAGGAGAGCCAGGATTGTTACACAGAGAAACCCTGTCTCAAAAAACCAAACCAAAACAAAAAATGCATAGAGGGGCAGGGGATGTAATTTAGTTGGCAGAATATTTGTCTAGAATGCATGATGTTCTGGGTTTAATCCTCAACACACACACACACACACACACACACACACACACACACACACACACACTCAGAAAAAACAGAGAGGGAACGGGAACAACCGAAGTACAAATGCAGACCTGGTAAAAATCTGGTACCTGGGGCTGAAGAGATGGTTCAGCAGAATGTTTACTGCTCTTTGAGAGGACTGGAGTTCAGTTTCCAGCTCCCAAGCCAGGTAGACCATAACTGCCTGTACCTCTGGCTCCAGAGAAATCCAACACCGTCTTCTGGCGTCCCAGGGAAGCATATGCACACACATATATATAAATAAAAATAAATCTTTCTTTTAAAAAGCTGGTCATCAAAAAAGCCCCCAGGGCCAGCAAGATGGCTCAGTGGATAAAGGCATTTGTCAAGCAAGCCTAGAAATCTGAGTTCAATCCCGAGAACCCAGCTCACTACAAAGCAAAAGACATGGGATGATACTTCTTGTTTCATACAAAGACTGAAGGTTAAGAGATTCCATGGTGACCTAGGAAGCAAGAGAGGAGCCAGAATGTAACTTGAGTCTTTCCAATCTGAAACTAATGGGTTAATGAGTAAGTCTTCTTGAAAACATAATATTTCATATTAAATCTGCCCTCCCGAGAAAAAAAAAAAAAAAAGAAAAAAAAATTTTAAAGAAAAAGCATGTCATCTACCAAGAGAAGCGTTACCCTTCATACAGGGGAGTGTTTTTGCTTGGACTCTGGTTCCCCTACCCACAACATGGGGCAGAATACAGTCACTTTGCAGATTCTGAGCGTTCAGAAACAGATGGCAAAACTGACAGCTTCACTCAGGACAAAATTATGTGAGAAGCCAAAAACAACTGCACAGAAATCTTTTAAAGAGTAACTACCTTCAACACAGTAAAATCGCATTTCTAACACTTTAATTGGTGTTAATGTTTTATTAAAATTACTTATATTAATATGCTCAAAACTGGCAGACTTTTATTTAGTAAACACTGGCACATTTCCATATGTTTAAAGCCCCCAGCAAGATGTTAGAAGGAGGACCACAGCCAGAGTTTACTGTCTTCTGGCCTCCAAGGGAAGGAAGCATATGCACACACATGGGCAATAATGGAAGGAAAACTTGAAGACAAGACCTACAACCAGGAAGAATTAACTCTGAAGGACTTCCAAAGGCTCCAGAGAGGATATAGTATCTTTGAAGAACTTTGAAAAACTAGAGAAAGTGTAAGTTGGGGGCACTCAGATCAGAAAAAAGAATTATACATCAAGAAAGTCTAAAACTGTTCGGCATGTTCAGAGCAGCAGCAGTTTTAGCAAGATAATGTAGAAGGGGGGTAGCCGGTACAGGACGCTGGGGCTGAGCGGCAAGGGACCACCAACCACTCTGTTGGTGTGTGTAACTGCATTCAAAGCCCCAAATCACAGGTACTTACTCAGAAGCTTGCAGGGCCAGAGGCTGACATGTGTTTGGGAAAGAGTCCTGGAAGCCAGGCAAAGTAGAGAGGACCCAAAAGGGGCCTGAAGACAAGTGACTGCTTCAGCCAGCAGGGGAGTCTGAGGACTTAGAAATATCAGCATTTTAAGAGCTTGAGTGTGGATGAAACTACTTCACATCATCCCTCTCTGCTTATCTATCCTCAAAGACAGGTATCAGCATTCTTCCCATTTCACAGATGACAAAACTGGCTCAGAGGCCATTAACTGCTCCAAGTCAAATGACACAAAAACAGGGGCAAAGCTCAGGCTCAGTATATTTCTACACAATGAGGAATAACAAGTTCTCTGCTTTTAAAGAGCCCTAGGGTAAAATTAGGCACAGAGGGAAGATACATGACCACGGGACAAGCTAAAATACCTTTTAAGTTTCTTAAATGTTCATAATTTGTATAACAAATAAACTGATCATCCTTTAAACAGATTTGCCTTGTGTTGTCATGTTAAAAATCTTTTATGTTCAAAGAACAATACATGTATCTCCATGACACTCAATAAGAGCAAAACTCTCCTCTTGATATTTCACTGGCTAAGGTGGCACTTTAAGTGAAAATAGGCTCATGAAAAACCCTGTTACACTCCAACGGAAGCCCTATTTTATGTTAGGGTCTGAGAATTTAATCCTAAGCTTCACCTGGGCTACCTCGCCAGCCCTAACTACTTTTTAAATGATTAAACATGTTTGACTGGCTCAGCCAGGAAGGTGCTCACCACACAAGCTCAAGGTCTCAAGTTCAGACCTCCAGGTACTACGGTGAATGCTTTGTAATCCCAGAGCTGAGGAGCCCCCAGATGGGAGGATCCTTGAAGTTACTAGCCACCCAATCCAGCCCAACTGGTGAGCTCAGGGTTCAGTGAGAGACCCTGTCTATGGAGCTGAAGGTTGGTGACACAAGACTTTAATCCCAGTATTCCCGAGGCAGAGGCAGGCAGATCTCTAGATTTCTTGTCTCAAAATATAAGGTGTAGAGCAACTGAAGACACCTGATATTGATCCCTTGCCTCCACAAGTACACACACACACACACACACACACACACACACACACAAACATACATGCACCCAAACACATGACTATATACATAACTACAATTAATTATTTGGATAAAAGATAATGGGGAACTATGATAAAAGTACATTATATACAAATATGCATTAACTTGTGAAAGAATAAAATTTTAAAGTACATTATTTGACAAGAACAGCAATTGAATCCAGGATAACAAGTATTAATTGCAAGGAGCCTCCGTGGGTATTTCAAAGGTACAGTTCCAGAATGGCTTTTTGTCATAAAGATCCTGAGACCTAGTTAAGAATGGTTCAGCCCAAAATATCTGCGGGCGAATATTTGACCTTCAGAATGCAGAGTGACAGATTTTTGTTTTCCTCCCTTTAAATCTGAAGTCTCTAAAACCGACACGGTGTCGTGCATCGGGTCCTATACTGATAGCAGAAATCCTGCGTGGGGTTTTCGTTGCACATCACCTGTTATCCAAACTGCTCGTCCCCAGCTCCTCAGCCATCCTCTCCCACCGTTTCTTTATAAGCCAAGACTCAGAAATGCAAAATGCATTGTCAGTTACTTGGGCAACGAGGCAATGTCTGCGATGCAGGTGATGAGAACCAAGAACCCCATTTAAGTAAATGACTCAAGAGTCGCATGTCCCCCATCCCACTTTTTCTTGGTTAAACCTTTAAGGTTTGTCTACGGAAGGGCAAACACAGAAGGGAGGGGCTGCCAGGTTGGGGGGGGGGGGGTCTGCTCCCTAGAGCTCATCCTGCCTGGCCTCTACGCAGTGCGCTCAGCCAGCCTGATTCTGGGCCGGCGGGAGACGCCGGGAGCTTCGGGGACGCCGGCCGGAAGCCGGGCCGCGAGGGTCCGGGCGGCGGCGCGCTCAGGCCGGCGACTCGGGGGGACTGTCATTTCTGCCCTCGGCCGTCACCTTCGCCGACCCCGCTCCATAGGCCCGCGCGCCCGCCACTCACCGCGCCGCGCCCGCCCCCGGCCGCCGAAGGACAAAGCTGAGGGCGCGGGGCGAGGCTCGGCCGCTGTCCCTCAGGCCGGGCCGCCTCAGCCCGTCGCGGCCCATTGTGCGCACTCATCGCACGCCGCCCGCGGGGTCCTCGGGCCCGGCGCCTTTCGAGCTAGTCACCCGCCACGGCCCCGCTCCCGGCCCCCGCCTACCTGCCAAGGCTGCCGGGCGGGAGCCTCTCCTTGCGCTCCGAGGGCTGCAGGCGGCTGCCGAGCGCCGGGTGGCCCTGGCCTGCGCCTTACGTAAAGCGGCAGCGGCGGCGGCGGCAGCGGCGGCGGCGGCGGCGGCCCCAGCGCCAGGCGGCGGAGGGCGGGAGGCGGCGCGCGGCAGCGGCTCCGCTGCGTTACCTGGCAACGGCCTCAGCGCCCCGCCAGTCAGCGCCGCGTTCCATATCCTTCCGCCCAGGCGCCGGGATTACATCAGCGCGCCGGGGCGCCGCCCTCGTGCCGTGGGTGGGGGAAGCAGGAGGCGCAGAGGGCACGAGGCTGACCTGGGGATCTGACACTTTGAAGCTTTACCAGGTCCTGAGAGCCGGCGCCTGGGTCGATGAGTCCCGCCAGGGCTCTCAGACCAGGCTTAGCAGAGAGCCCCCACGTACACGCACCCCCCAACCCCCACCCTGCTTTCCCTCGCGCACTTCACCTGTCCACGCCCCCTCCTCACCGCGTCCTGGGATGGCTGGAGTGGGTGGCTTAACATAAAGACTTCAATTAAAAAAAAAAAAAAAGTGACATGGCTTTTTCATGTTATTATTAAGTAGGCAAAAAATAAAAGGCCTTCTGGAAGATTCGGAAGTGGGAGCCAAAAATGTGCACTAACCTTTTAGTCAAAGTCTCTTCCCTCCTACTCACCTTCCCGAAATGTGACTCCTAGGCTCTTCTAGAAAAGCAGATATAGATGTCAGAGGTACCAGGAAGGAAAGCCTGGGATGTGACTACTGTACAAAGGAAAGAACAGGTCCGGAAGAGCAGTGACCTGCACTTACTGAGCACCCCTAGGCACAAGTCCCTGCTCTTGGATTCAGAGCCTGAGACCCAAAGTTCCCATACTCAGCTCATAGCTTGTGGGAGGAGCAGAGAACTGGAAGTACTTTCTGCTAAGGTAGGCTGGACTCTGTATGTAAGCCGGGGACAGGAACCTAAAAGAACCCTACTTTCATAGAATCCACGCTGATTCGGCAAACACCTTTTCACTCTCCCCCAAGAACCCCAGGGTAAAGCTTTACTGGCCCATTTCACTGGTAAGAAGCGAGGCTCAGAACAGACTGGGCTTTGAATGAATGGAGTCTCTGGATGGAGGCAGAATTTGAGCCCAGGCCCTTGGCTATGATATGGGAGGAAGGGGTCTCTTCCTTTGTCCAATTCTTTCCCTTCATCAGCTTGCTCCCAGTTTTGCCTCAGGAGTTCATCTCAGGTGAGCCACAAACCACAGTATATTTAGTACACATCTTTTGGTTACCTGTTCTAGGCCTGGCTCGTGGCTGGGCAGCCAGTTGAACTCCCTAACATGGGGAGAGAGTTGGAAAATCCAGGACCATCTGGGAGCAGAGGTGGGAATAAATAGCGTTGGGAATCTTCAGGACCAGTGAAACATTTCCCAAACAATGGAGAACTTGCACACATTTTTGGTACATTCATAAAATTACAGTCACCTAGCCTCTACCTTATGTAAAGGCCTACTGGTAGCACAGAAGTTTCAAAATAGAAACAATGTATCTCAACTATCTGGAAGGAAGAAAAAACACAGCTACTTTGTAGCTACACCGTTTTTTGACTATTTTCTGTGTGTATGTGTTCCTGGGATGTTAGTGGGCAAGCTCATGGGGAGGCCAGAGGGTAACATCAGTAATTTTTTAATCACTCTCAACCTTGTATTTCTTTTTTAGATATATTATTGGGTGTGTATGCACGTGCTCAGCCAGAGTGTGGGTCAGAGGACAGCCCTCGGGAGTTAGTTTCTCTCCTTCTACCATGTGAATTCCAGAGATCAAACTTAGGTCCTCAGGCTTGGCAGCAAGCTTATCATCCAGAGCATCTCTTATGGGCCCACTTTTTTTTTTTGAGATATGGCCTCTTATTGAACCTCCAGGGGTCCTCTTGTGCTCACTCCCCAGTGCTATGATTAAAGGTGTGCACCCCTTAGGGCAGGTGTGGTGGCACATGTCTTCAATCCCAGTACTCAGGAGGCACAGGCAGGCAGATCTCTGAGTTCAAGGTCAACGTGTTCTACATAGTGGATTCCAGGACACCTAGAGCTACTTAGTGAGACACTGT
Organism: Onychomys torridus; assembly: GCF_903995425.1. Taxonomy (NCBI): domain Eukaryota; kingdom Metazoa; phylum Chordata; class Mammalia; order Rodentia; family Cricetidae; genus Onychomys; species Onychomys torridus. The sequence goes on from NC_050452.1 coordinate 30,910,132, forward strand.
CTCAAAACAAACAATAAGCAAAAATGAAAGAAAAAGGTGTGCACCCCTGTCCCCATTTATTTTTCAAGTGTGGGTGCTGGGGACCCAAACTTAGCTTCTTGTACTTACATGCAGATGCTTTTACTAACTGTGCTGTCTTCCCAACTCCCCAGCTTCATTTTTGTTACTGAACCACAGGCTGGTTTTTTGTAAACCACGGACTACTAGAACTTCCTAAAGTTTTAGGAAGAATTTCCTAAAAGAAAAAAATTCATGGTGAGTAGGAATTGGCTTGGATGAGGAGGATTTGGAGGCAGTGAGGAAGTTCACAAAGGACTGAGAGTGGTCTTCTTAATGAAATAACCCCTGTGATTCAGATCATATTGGTCAAAGCTCCAGAAGGCATGTGGACTCCAGCTTCAGGACCTTTGTACTTGCTGACGCTTTATACAGGCTCTCCAGATCTTTGCCTAGCTGGCTCCTTCCTGTTCCAGGGTCAGGTGTGTCAACCATCCAGATATACTTTCCCTGATGCCCAGTTTATAGCAGTCTACCTTCCCAGTCTTGTGTTGTTTCTTGGCTTCCAGTTCTTATCAATACTTGAGAGTAGCTTATTTGTGATTTTGCTTTCCCATCAAGACCCCTTTTCCGGGAGAGCAGTGTCCTTGTCCATGGGGTTCATTTCTGCAATCTGACCTTCTGTGCCCTTCCATTTGCCACTCTGTACACCGTCTTCCTTAAAGTATCTGGGTACAGATCAGCAGAGGTAAACTCAGGATAACTCTGGTGCCATGGCTGTGGTCTCCAGGGAACACAAAGGAGGCCAGAGGCCTCTGGCTGAAACTAAGTGGCAGAGGGAGAGGCAGTGAAGAGGCAGTGGCAGAGTCTCCTCATTTACCATGTTTTGCAAAAAACTATCATAGTTGCTCTCTCTCTCTCTCTCTCTCTCTCTCTCTCTCTCTCTGTGTGTGTGTGTGTGTGTGTGTGTGTGTGTGTGTGTTGTATGAGAGAGAGAGAGACAGACAGAGAGACAGAGAGACAAAGAGACAGAGACAGAGAAACAGAGAGAGAACATGTCACCTCTCCAGGTTCAAGAGCACCTGCCACTGGACCCCATCCCTGGACACATCAGTGATGGGTGAAGATGACTGCCCCCCCCCAACATTTGACTCAGATATTCTCAGCCCTAGTGGGGATCCTAGAGGGCACCTGCTGAGGCTGAGTTTGTCACATATATGCCTGGAGAACAACAGGCTGGAGTTGCAGGGTGATTTGTGACATGCAATAGCCCTCTGGTGGGTTGAAGGCAGGACAAGCCTCATAAGATCTAGGATCTTCTTTACTGAATCTCACTGACTGAGCCTCAGCTTCCCCATTTATACAGTGAGGTACTTAGGGAGGAAGATTTCAAAAGCCCACCCTGCCCTTTTTTCTTTGTCTGTAAAACTTTAGAAATGAGTTTTTAAGTGAAGCAACACTGATTAAGGGAAATGTAGTCAACACTTCCCCATAGCCAACATGAATGATACCCACACTGTTGCACACACCATCCTGTACTCTACCTTTGCAACTAGAAAGGTTCTCCACTCTTTGCAGCTACAGGCTGAGGCTCCAGAGAGGTCTGTGGCTTTTGTCGGGCCACACAGTGAGTAAGCAGCCACTTAGTAGTAACATCCCAGCCCCATTCCTGTTATATGGTTCATACCATTTCATAAGAATCTACCCTAAGTGATGATGCCCACACCCATTTCCATGGTCTGCCTCAGGCCAAGCACCCTCATGTAGGGTACCCCTAACCATTCAACTCAGCTCAGACACGTAAGTCCAAGTGTCTGTGGTCTTCAGATCTCTTCCCCTTTTTCTCCCTATTTATTTGTTTACAGGTACTGGGCATTGACCCTAATCCCTCATGTATGCTAGGCAAATGCTCTCCCACTGACATGCATCTTGAACTTTCTTTCTACCTTTTATTTTAAGACAGAGTCATACAAAATTGCCAAGACTGGCCTTGTATTCAGTCTGTAGCCTAGGCAGACCTTGAACTTGGGATCCTTCTGCATTAGCTTACTAAGTAACTGGATTTCCATGAGTGTATCATTATCCCTGTCTGGAGACTTCTTTCAACCTCCCCAAGCCTATTCCCTTCCCAACATTCCCCTTCTCAGTGGCCCTGCATTCCTCCAAATGGTGCAAACCCTATTCCATGGCTTCAGTCAAGGCCTAGCCTCTGCTGTGGCCTCTTGATTATAACTGCTTAGTTTCCTGGGCCTTTGATTCTCTAGTTCATTGTGATGGTGCTATGTGATAGGTATGACCCCGCCCCCCCACACACACACACTTACGCATTTGAATGCTTGGCCCATAGGGAGTGGTAGTATTAGGAGATATGTTGGAGTCTGTGTGTCACTGTGGAGGTGGGCTTTGAGGTCTGATATATGCTCAAGCTACCCAGTGTGGTACACAGTTTCTCCTTCTGCTACCTACGGATCAAGATGTAGGACTCTCAGCACCATGCCTGCCTGAACACTGCCTGTACTGCCATAATGACAATGGGCTAAACCTCTGAAACTGTAAGCCAGCCCCAATTAAATGTCTGTCTTCCTTCATAAGAGTTGCTGTGGTCATGGTGTCTCTTCACAGAAAAAAGAAAGAAAGAAAAAACCCTAACGAAGACATACATGAAGGGACAGAGGAGTCATAATTCTGTCCTTCACCTGTACTGGAACCAAACCAAGCCAAAAGTGTGCTCTGTTCTGAAGACACTAAGTTGTCAGTAAGTGTCAAGGCCCCTCATTGTCCTCCCAAACTTCTTCCAAGGACTATCTAGTTCTGACTCCTCCAACTTACTCAAGAGAAAGCTTTTAACAGTGAGGTCAACAACTGTCCATCTCAAAGGTAGGCTAGCATGGAGGTGAAGCCTGGGCCTGGGCTACTGGGTAGAAGCCAGGTCTTGCTTGTCTAAGCTCACTACCATCCTCACTTTTAAAATGTTCACAATGATGGTACCATGGTTTGCTGTCAAAGGAAATGGTCCTCATTACAGGGTCCAGAAAAGTACCCTATTCACAGTGAACCAAACACCAGCATCAACCCCCCCAGGCTCCTAGAGCTCCTTTGATGCTTCCTCTTCCCCTGTCCCTTTCTACACCACTGCTTTACTCCACCCCACATGACCCCAGGGCTGATGAAAGCAGCTTCAGAATCTGTAGGCTGCCACAGAAGCCAGGTGGCTGTGGAGGAGGCTGCTCCTGCAGGGCCCCTGAGTGACCTCGTTGAAAAAGATAGAGTAGCCATCCGCTCTCTACAGAACTGCTCCTGCTGTGCCCAAGCTCAGCAAGGCAGAGAGAAGACCATGTAGAGAAGCAGGTCCTAGCACCAGAGCTGTGCTGGACCTGGATCCCTCTTACTGACCTCCAAGCCTGGAGCTAGACAAGTTAGTGGCGCCTTCTTTCCAGGGTACTGGGTGGGGTGGTGCTATACAAGTCAAGATGTCAACATTGTAACCTGCTTCTTTCTTCCAACCACAAGTTGCCAATATGTGACTCCCTTACCTCAACACTCCTACCAGCCCCACTACAGACCCAGCACCCAGTGGCCCGGAGGCAAACCCTGTGAGGACTGTCCTCATCCTCATTAATGGAATCTGCAAAGACAAACTTTCCAAATGGGGGTTCACATAGAGGTCATAGGGGTGAGGCTTCTATGCATCTGTCTGAAGAGACAGTTGTACCCATGACACCCATGATGTTCCTGGCATTTCACATCTCATTCAGTTCTCCCAGGAAAGGAGGAACTACCATCATCTAGGAAATGGAGGCTTAGAGAACTGACAGTTTTCCCACCAAGTCACAGCTCAGCTGGAATGTGCTAGGACTGGGAAACAAAATTAAGCAATCACAACTTCCCTCTATTCAACAGTGTGGGGCACTCAGCCTTAGGCTCTTAGCAGGTAATTGATAAACACAGCAACAGTGTGTCCAGGGGACCCTTAATCTTCTTAGCTGGAGAGGACTAGTCAAAGTTAAGTTACAATGTTACCAACGGCGGGAAAGGCTATAAAAAGAAACAAATGGGGACTCTATTTAGCCATACTGTCAGCAAAAAAAACTCCTTGAGAGCAGGACGTTTGATTCAGGCTAGAAGGAGAAAGATCACTTCTTCCTGGGGCTGAGGAGACACAGACAGAAGCATGTTTGTCATGCAGGAGGTCCTGAGTTTGATCCCCTTCCCCAAACCCCATCACTCCCGAGGAACTACATTCTTCAGTCACCTTAGGCTTACACACACACACACACACACACACACACACACACACACACACACACGTATGTGTACATACACAAACACAAAAAGAAAAAAAAGGGAGGAAGGGAGGGAGGGAGCAAGAGCACCAACTCTTTCCAAGTAGGAAGGGATGACAGGCTGTGGGGTCTAAATATATCAGATTCCAGGAAAAGCAAGGACAAGGTCCTGATTTAGGACAGGGCACAGTGCACTGAGAAACTGAAAGTAACTGGGCACAGCTGGAGGAGTCCAGGTGACTTTGATGAGGTGTAATATCTATCCATGTACAGAGCACAGATAAGCCAGGCCTTGGGTACCAAGGCACGGAGTTCAGAGTTTGCTAAAATGCTGATGGGAAATGTGTGTAAGTTCACTATGGATAATTCCTCTTTCTATTCACCAGTTTTGATTGTGCTTATGCTGAGTTCAGATCACACTGAGGATGTTCTTGACTCTAGGTCACAACTCAGTGTGAAGATGTCCTTTAGGTAAGGCCATGATTCAGGAATGAATGTTGTCGGAATCTTAAATGGTCTCATAAAAACCCAAACCAGATATTGAGGTAAATCCTGAAAGATCAGAGAGACAAAGGAACAAGCCACTGCTACGTCTTCCCTCTAGGACTCCTCAGCCTGAAAAAGCTTTTAGTTCCTGTCTCCTCACCCTTACATACTTTTCTGCACCCAGCCATCACTTCCTTCTTAGTGCTGGGATTAAAGGCATGTGACTCCCAAGTACTGGGATTAAAGGTGTGTGCCACCACTGTCTGTCTCTGTTTCTCTCTAGCCAGGCAGCGGTGGCATATGCCTTTAATCCCAGCACTCAGGAAACAGAGCCAGGAGGATCTCTGTGAGTTTGAGGCCAACTTGTTCTACAGAGCAAGATCCATGACAGGCACTAAAACTACACAGAGAAACCCTGTCTCAAACAAAACAAAACAAAACAAAACAAAACAAAACAAAAGATGTGTGCCACCACTGCCTGGCATCTATGTTTAATCTAGTGGCTTGTTCTGTCTGTCCTCTGATCTTTAGGCAAATTTATCAGCATATACAATATATCACTACAAATGAACCCCAGGCTGTCTGAAGAGCTGTGCCACAGGAAAAGGGACTAGCCCTTCCTGAGAGATACCAGTTGTGTTCCTTTCAGGATTTCTGCCTCCTCCTTGGTGTGCTCCCAGAACCTCTGAAGGAGTGAGCATTCCCTCTAGTGACCTGCTCTTCATCCCTAACAATGTCCTCAACATGGGAAATCTGTTTATATAGTGCCAAGAGCCACATCTGGCTACAGCTGTCAAATCTCAAGTAGTCACCAAGCCTTAGTTTCTCCATCTTCCAACTAAGACTGTTATACATCAGGAGAAAAAAGTGTTTCAATAACAAACTTCATGCCAAAATCGCCCTCCAGGAAACCAGTCAGTCTCCAGACTGCTTGGGGTGGAGCCTTGCATTGAGCACCTGCTGTGTAGTGACTGTGCTAAGAACTTCTTCTTATAGGGCCAACAGCCCCTTACCACTTTTGTAGAGAAATGAATTCAGTTCACAACACCCATATTAAGCTGCTCACAACCACTTGTAACTCCAGTTCCATGCATGTAGTGCACAGAAACTCATTCAGGCATGCATATAAATAAATGAATGAATGAATAAGAAAATAAACAAATAAATAATAAATTAATAAATAAATAAATGGATATTTTAAGAAGAAGTGATGGTTAGGTTTGATAGAGGCATTTGCCATGCAAGCTTAACAACCTGAGTTTCATCCTAGGAACCCATGGAAAGGTGAAAGGAGAAAACAGACTCCACAAAATTGTCCTCTGACTTCCACTTTGGTCTGTGGCACACATGAATCTACACTCGTGTACATGTCAAGTACACTTACAGACACAAATACACACATACACAGAGAAAGACTAATTAATTATTTGTTGTAGTTGTTTCGAGACATGGTTTCTCTGTGTAGCCCTGGCTGTCCTAGAACTTGCTCTGTAGACCAGGCTGGCCTTGAACTCAGAGATCTGTAGATGGAGTTTTCCTGTCCCACAACTCTCTCAAATAATCACTCAGAAGCTTAATATAAATTATAAATGCTTGGCCAGTAGCTTAGGTTTGTTACTAGCTAACTCTTACACTTAAATTAAACCATATTTTTCTTTTTATCTATGCTTTGTCACATGGCTCATGGCTTGTTACCTCATTTTCTCCATGTCCTGCTTCTTTGACATCTGGCTGGCATCTCCCTGACTCCATCCTTCTTCATCTCAGTATCCTCAGTTTGATTGTCCTACCTAACTTTATCCTGCCTTGCTATAGGTCAATCAGCTTCCTTATTAACCAATGAGAGCAATACATATTCACAGTGTATAGAAGGATAATTCCACAGCAGAAATCTGCCTGCCTCTGCCTCCCAAGTTCTAGAATTAAAGGTGTGCACCACCACCACCCAGCTAAAACAAAAATTTTTTAAAAAGTATGTCTATGTATATTGTTTCATTGCAACTTTACCTATCATCTCCAAAGCCTTTCAAAGTTTTTTAAGCCAAGCATGGAGGTTGCACTTTAATTCCAGCTACTTGGGAAGCTAAGGCAAGTGGATTGAGAGTTCAAGTCTGAGAGTATTAGCATGATCCTGTCTCAAAATAAAAATAAACACCAGACATGTTGGCTCACACTTGTAATCCTAGTATTCAAGAGGCAGAGGCAGGAGGATTGTGGTAAGTTTGAGGCCAGCCTTGGCTACATAGCAAGACCCTATCTCAAAATAATAAAAATAAAATAAAATAAAATAAATAATAATAATAAACAACTTTAAAGGGTCTGGAAGCCAGGTATAGTAAGTGGCTCATACCTGTAATCTCAGCACTAGGGAGACTGAGGCAGAACAAAAGTTTGAAGCCAACTGAAGCTACACAATGAGTTCCAGGTTAGCCTTGGATGCAGAGTGAGACCCTTTTCCAAAGAAAAGAAAAGAAAGAGATTGTCAGTAGATGGGCAGAGTGCTTGTGTAACATGAACAAAGCCTTTGGTCTGCTTCCTAGCACCAAACAAACAGGGTATGGTGGTACTTGGAAGGTAGAAGCAGGGGGATGTGAAACTGAAGGCCATCCTTGGCTTACATCCTTGAGGCCAGTTGGACAATTTGAGACTATCTCAAAAGTAAAAGCTAGAGTTGTAGCAGCAGCCTGTATGGCTAGCAACTGCAAATTCCTGAGTTCCAGTCATGTTCTCCCTTCCAGTGATCTCTCCAATTCAAATCTCCATGGATGCCCAGAGAACACCAAGAGTACCCTCAAGAGTGGTGAGAGACTATGAAAGATACTGTAGGTGAGACCTGGCTAATACTTCCTTGTGGTCTGTGACAGACTCTGCGGCACCATACATGGTCTGGACAAGAGTTTCTCTGAAGATTCCTACCATTGTGCCATCTTTTCTCTATGGGCTTGAAGGATGACTTGGACACATTTATGGTGACAGATCTTGGGGGAGGCAAAGAGGGTGGTAGTTACTCAGGGAGTGCCACACATTTACAGCCCAAGCATTGACACTAACAGCTAATGATGCTCTGGTCTTTATAGGGGAAGTGCATGTAATTGGTGTTTATTAAAATGGACATAATATTTATGTTTACACACCATAATTATTTCAGACCTGATGACAGTTCAGGAAGTTGACTCTTCCAGGAAGAAGTGACTTGAGGTAAGAAGACAAGATTTCCCCCTCCCCCACCCAGGTAGACCATCTGGCCTAATGCCTGCCTGCCCAGCACAAGCCCTTAGTCTAAAGCAATTGATTACACTTCTCAGGGGAGTTGGATGGGGTGACTTCATGTTCTCTCAGCAAACACTGGAAGACCTCAATGATGAGGACAGCCACCACCCTGCCTCCTCTGGCTAACCAGAGGCACCTTTTCCACCAACTCATAAAAGCTTCCACAGCCTCGTGGTCCCCTCAGGGTTCCTAGCCTTGAACAGGAACTCAACACATTCCAGACCCCCGATGTGGTTTGGATATGGTTAACTCTGGTGCTTTACATGCTGAAATCCTGGGTTCTAGTGTGGTACTGTGGAACTGACAGAATCCTGTGGAGGTGAGGTCTTCAGGGAGGTAGTTAGGTCATTGCAGCCTTGCTCTAGGAAGGGATTTTCAAAGCTCTCACTGATTCCCACAAGACATCCATTCTCTATTCACTAAGTGGCCATCCCCCTCACTCCTTCACCTGTGCTCAGAATGGGCCTGGGATTCCTGGTCCAGTGTCTTCTCACCTTCCAGGACCTTGTTCCACCCTGTTCAGTCCCACCTGCCTCCATCACGTTGCCTGTCTCTTCCTTCATCTGATCTGTTCTTGTCCATTCAGTTGTCTGCCTCTTATCCTCCCAAATAGGATGTAGCCCCAAGGCAGCGCTGAGTGTACAGTAGATCCTCAGCAAACATTTGCTGAATTCATTTTGGTTTGCAACTCATTTCCACTCCTTTGCCAGTGGGATCTCCAGGAGATGACAGTCCCAGAATCCAGCGGAGGGCAGGCAGGGACAGACTCTTAGGAAGGGCTTATTTCACATAGCTTGTTGTCCTTGCGGTTCACCCATGTAAGTGTTTCAGAGTCTCCCTCCTTTTTCCACGCTGAATTAATAGCCCAATGGAGTTAATCTGTAGTTCGCATTTCGTTTCTCCATTCAGCTGTCTGTGGGCTCCTCGTAGATTTGCACTTTGGGCTATTTGGGAATAAAGATACAGTGACTCTTCTCTTCTTGGCCTCATTCCTTATTTGCAGAGCAGCTTCTATGTCTCCTGCACTTAAAGAATTACTTCGCCTGCTGCCTGCTTCACCAGCCACAGGGGACTCAAGACACAAAGCTATCAGCCGTGCTACGCGCTCACTCAGCCCGTGCCAGACCAGCTGCTGCCCACTACGGGGAGTTACAGTACCCAGAGCACAGGACCCTGGAGGGCCACTGTGGTCTGTGGTTTTAGTAGAGAGAGTGACCTTGGCCAAGGTTGTACAGCCAGGAAGTGGTAGATCTGGACCAAGGGCTCAAAGTCCAGCTGTTCAGCATTGTTTTGTCCACACGAAGGGGCTCCTCCACTCCATACATAGGGCTTTTTTCCTCAGACAGTCCCTTCCCTCTGTGGAGCTTCTCTCAGCAGGGACTCTCCCATCCAGAGAGCTTCTTCCTCATAGCACCTCCCTCTTCCACAGGGTCTCTCCCCAGACTGGGCCTCTGCCCACACAGGGCTGCTCTCCTTCACTAGGGCCTCTCCCCTCCACCTTCTCCTCCTTCCACAAGGCATCTCTCTTCACAGGACTTCTATCTTGTCCAGGATTTCTCCCTGAACATCTGCTTCCCTACCCAAAGTCTCTCTCCTCCACAGAGCCTCTCTCTTTACTAGGCCCCTCTCCACAGGCCTCTCTCCTCCACAGGGCCTCTCTCCTCCACAGGACTATTCCAATCCAGAATGCAATATACTCACGAGATCATGGAGACCATTCTCAAGGCTCATACCATGGCGCCCGTGCCACGGGCTTGTCCCAAGTGTTCCCAGTGGTGAGAAATGGGCCACAGCACAGACTCATCCTACATTCCCAGGGGGAGAAGATGAAGAAAGTACTGAGTTGCTGCTGTTCCCCTTAGTGACTAAACAGTGCCCAGCCCCTACGGAGTGGGTGTTCCTTAGTTGCTCTATTGGAAAACAAAAGCAAACCGTGGGAGAAGTATACAAAGGCTCTACTTCACATCTCTTTTGAAGAAGTGATAAAAAGAATACACCCTGGAGCCCTCAGCACAGCTCAGCAGGTAAAGCCTGAGGACCTGAGTTTGATCCTTTGGTGGGAAGAGAGAGCTGTCTCTTGCAGGTCATCCTCTGACATCTACTCTCCAACTGTGCTGTGTGCCTCCACAAATCCATAAAATGTGATAGAATTATTTTTAAAATGCATGCTCAAGAAGAGGACCAAACATTATTCACTCAATTTAAGACCAAAACCACCAGCATCAAATGGAACAAAAGACCGGCAGTGACACATGGTGGCCTGGCCTTTTTTTTTTTTTTTTCCTGAGATAGGGTTTCTCTGTGTACCTTTGTGCCTTTTCCTGGATCTCGCTCTGTAGACCAGGCTAGCCTCGAACTCACAGAGATCCGCCTGGCTCTACCTCCTGAGGGCTGGGATTACAGGCGTGTGCCACCACCGCCCAGCAGCCTGGCTTTGAGAAAGAAACTGCATATAGTTGCCATGGCCACACCCAATGATGGCTTAATTCACAGCATCCCAGAGACCATCAGATTCTGCCTGGAAACCTTCTGGCCTCACTGCCCCTTGGGCTGGGACAGGGGCTGTGCTTTCCCCTCATTTTGAGGTGCACAGAAAAGCCCTCTCCCAAATGTCAGTCTCCTGGACAGCATTAAGTGTTACTAGGAGTGAGCCTGCTTGGAGAAAGCAGTCGGCTGGTACTTCGCATCCAGGAAACAAAACAAGCTTCTTTTGTCCCTAGGAGGACTGACAGCTCAGGGACAACAGCACCAGGAAAGGCAGAAGAGCCAGAGCTAAGCCAGCTTACTGTGGGATGCAACACTCTTTGTCTCCTGAGGACCTACTGTGTGTCAAGGGATGTACACCCAACAACCCTCTGGCCTGCTTAGGGATCCCTAGGGCCCTCACCTTTTGTAAGATGAGGGAACCAGCTCTGAAAGAGACCAGCAAGTTGCTCAAAGGCATAAAAGCAAGAAAGCAACAGAGGCAGGATTGGAACCTAGCCCCGTCTGTGAAGACTGGTTGCTTCTATTTGCATTAAATACTGACAATTCCTTGAAACCACAGTAACTAGCATTCCAGAACTAAAGTCTAGATTCCTGCCACACACTCTCTAAGGACTCTTGATGATGACTGGCCATAGGAGATGCTTACCCATCACCTGACAGTCCTTCATTCACTAATCACCATTCTTTGTTCACTTGTAGCAACTGCCAATCTCAAGCCCAAAGAGGAAGCTTTTCAGCCTTCTTCCCTGCACCCCCTCCTGCCCTATAGTTACCTTGTTTTTAAAGAGATGACGGGTTCTCATTCTGATTCTTACAGCTCCCCCCATCTTAGTTAATTTTCTATTGCCATGACAAAAACACTATGACCAAGATAACCTATAAAAGGAAGCAGTTACTGGGGGCATTGCTTACAGTTTTAGAGAGTGAGTCCACAACCATCATGTCATGAATCATGGCAGCAGGTAGGCAGCCATGGCACTAGAGCAGTAGCTGAGAGCTTACATCCTTACCCACAAGTAGGGGCAGAAGGCAAAATGGGAATGGTGTGGGCTTTTGAAATCTCAAAGCCCACCCTTAGTGACACATCTCCTTCAACAAAGCCACACCTCCTAATTCTTCCCAAACAGTTCCACCAACTGGGGGCCAAGTATTCAAATATATGAGCCTCTGGTGGAGGGGTTTTCTCATTCAAACCACCACACTCTCTTTGCAGGTCACGCCTACCCACAAATTAAAGTCTGCACTGCTTGAAGTCACTGGTTCCCTTGCCTTTCTTTCTTTCTTTTTTTTACCTGCCCCCCCTCCTTTCTTTCCTTCTTGATGAACTTGCATTTGGTGGTCTGTACAGGGAGTTGGTGCATAGGCTCTCCAACAAGGGTCCCCTGATTCTTTTCCCCTCACCCTCATTTCCCCCTCTGATTCTTGTGCCCACCTATCTTCTTGAGTGACTCCAAGGGACAACCTCTCTATTGCAATCTATACATCTCCCATCAGTTGTTCTGACTTGGTGTGAGTTTTGAGATTTCCTTTCCTTCTTAGAAATTCTTTTTCTGAAATTTGCCAGGGAGACTTCTTGGAAACCTCATTAATGGATAGAAAGCTTCTCCTGGATGGAACTGTAGTCTTCCTTGAGGGGTCCATTAGAGACATCTCTGTTCTCCAGAATGTCTTGCTGAACCAAACCATTGGTTAGGGGATATATCTCTTCCTTTAAGCCTGTTTTCTGCCTGGAAGAATTTTCTTCCTCACCCCTCCTCACACCCATGGGCCAACAATCCTCTAACTGCCTGGAGGCTTTTTGGCATGTCCCCGCCAAATCTTTCCATTTCAGCTATCCTGGCAACATCATGGCTACCACTGGTCAGAGGGCAACATGTTTGGCTTTCAGATTTAAAAGGACCTTGCATTAACACGGTGGAATATGGTCCAATCTTTCCTGCATTCCAGCCTTTATCTGACTGGACCTGCTTCCACCCTTCTGCTCCCCTGCTCTGCCCCTCGGGTCCTCTTTCTCTATCAGTCTCCTAGACCTGGTCCTCCTAATTTGTCCTGCTCACATTCTTTCTCACCCCACACAATTGCCTTCTCTGTAACTGTATGTTGCTTCCCAAGGCCTGCTATGAAGATCTATGCCTCCACGAAAGCCTCTTTTCTGAGGCCAGCTGCGTAACAGCAGCTGCCCTGCATAGCTTTCCTCCCTAGCAAAACCTGCTTCCTAACCCACCTCCCTGCCCTCCCAACCCCAGCTTCTCCAGGGGACACCCAGGTTCTTTTTCTTCAGCAAAATTCTATGTTTCTGCCAGCACAGCATGGCAGGGCACTTACAGTTCAGTCATCTTTCCTTTATGGATGATGGTGTCAGGCCTGAACCCAACCCCAGGGCCGTCAGCCTAGGAACCAGCCATTACTGTTCACATCGGAAAACCTCACCATGCCTAACCCAAATTCCCCGCTCTGATCAGATAAGGAGTCTCGGATTCTCTGTGTGCTCTGACTTCTTCTCCCACTCTGGTATGTGGGTGGCTTGTATCCTTGTGTCCAGCACTCACCTCCCCTCTGAAAGCATCTCTGCCAAATCTCCCCATTTCTTTCTGTTCCCAACCCTCTACACTCACCCACCACCACCCACCAAGCCCACCCAACTCTGCAGTGGCAATTCCCTTCCACAGTGGGCTCCTGGACCAGACCTGCCTTCTGGGGAGAAAAAAAAAAGCCCACCCCATCTCCACCTGCAGTTCCCCCAGACTTTTAGACCGAGGCAAGTCCTGAATTCTCAGCCCTTCTGAAATGGTAAGTCCATCTTCAGCCATCTTGCTATCTCGGCGAGAGGACTGAGGACTCCCCTCAATGCTGAACCTTAGTTACATTCTTTGTTGCTACTAATAAATTGTGACTCCCTCCAGCCAAAAGGGAATGTGCTGTACTTCATACTTTGTAAATCCTGCAATGTTTACAAGATACTTAACTTTTTCCAGGTTGTTCCTCAGTGACAATAATTACTGATCTTGATTCTGATAAGACCACAAGTAAGAACAATTTTATATCTTCCTGGAATAAATAAATAAATAAATGTGTGCTTACCCAGACACCCTATCTTAATTAAACCATTTTGGAGGCATCTATATTTAAGCCCTTCTAAGTTAGGACACCTGTCTCCTTCATCTTCTGTCTTTGCTTCTTTAAAACACAACCATTTTATGATGTTCATAGCAAATATGCTATTTCTAGGTATAGCAGGAATCTTAAAAGTTCTTATTAATAAAATCAAACCTGAGCCAGGTATTGGGGTGAATGTTGGAAGATCAGAGAAGCAGAACAAGCCACAGCTTCCTCACCTTGCCAATTCCTCAGCTGATCCTGTTTCCTCTCAGTCCTCATCCAAATGGATCTCAGCTGAACTGCTGCTCCAAAGCTTAAAAGCTTAACCAGCCAAATGCTTCTAGTTTCTGGTCCTCAGGCCTTATGTATCTTTCTGCTTTCTGCCATCACTCCCTGGGATTAAAGGCATGAGTCAACATGCCTGGCTGTTTCCAGTGTGGCCTTGAACTCACAGAGATCCAGAGGGATTTCTGCCTCTGGAATGCTAGGATTAAAGGTGTGAGTGCCACCGCCTAACTCTATGTCTAATATTGTGGCTGTTCTCCTCTCTGACCCCAGATAAGTTTATTAGCGTGCACAATATTTCGGGGAACACAATGCCACCATGTCTAGGCTACAGTTAGGCTAAACCATCAACAAGCAACATCTGTGTCACCAAAACTTCGATGATGAGTGTAGAGAGTTAAAATGTTATAGGTCCAAAGCCAAAATTGTCCTGGACTATCTTAATACTTTTTAATAGTCAATCTATTATTACCCTTCCATGTTTATGACAACATTTTGTGACTAAAGCTCAAAAACTATTAAAGGGGATTAACTTTAAAGAAATCTGCTATGGCCCTCTTAAAATCTATACTTATTCTCTGATGCTTTGCCTGTGGCCTCCTCTAAAGGAAAAATTTAAATGTTATAGATACCCACTCCCTGATACCTGTTCTGTCATTAACTCTTCTATTTATCCTTTGTCCCCTCAGAGTTCCTGCCCACCTGTCTACAGCTGTGCCTCCCCCACCCTCATGGCCCCTTCTTTTCCTCACTAACTTCACATTCTATTGAGGTTCGGGGCCCCCCAGGTTTAGTCCTACCGTGGGGATTCTGGCACCCTCCCTGAGCTCTAATTCTACTCTTTACCAGCCTCTTTACCTTATTTCTGGGGTTCTGGCCCCTCCTTTTTGGGCTCTTGACCTAACCAGAACCTCTGCTCTTCCTTCCCTTCACCCTGAGAAGCATCTGGATTCTTCTGGACCCCTATTCACTGTTCACTATGCTTATCTATGGGTTCACCCACTTCCAAACGTAAACTGAGGCTCAATATAAAGCAAATGAACAATTGAAAGGCTTTGCCGACCTCCATATGGGCCACTGGCATGCTGGGTGGAGTAGTCACAGTCACCCAAGCTATAATCGAGTTAAGGAGTCTCTTATTTTTCCTGACACACTGCTCTCATTCATATTATTTCCAATAATTCTGCTCTTATCTCCTTTGCTTCATAAGGTCTAATAACTCCACTAAACACCACCATCCCATTGGGGAACAGCTGGAAACCTGGACCATCATAGTAAAAATAGGTTTAATATGTTATAACCTAGACCTATTAATCTCTGGACCTCGTGTACTCAATTACTGTCTTCTTTTTTTTTCCGAGACAGGGTTTCTCTGTAGCTTTGGAGCCTGTCCTGGACTAGCTCTGTAGACCAGGCTGGCCTCGAACTCACAGAGATCCACCTGCCTCTGCCTCCCGAGTGCTGGGATTACAGGTGTGCGCCACCACTGCCCAGCTACTGTCTTAATTTTATCTGCTCTCATTTACAGTCCCTCGACTCTCAGGTAGTCCAGTGACAATCTAACTCCATCTGTTGGGGTTTCATTGATCGAAGGTGAATCAGCAAGAGTGGAGACCCTAAAGGCCTCTACTCCCCCTTTGTCAACCAGGTGCAGTCATACTGACTGGATGTCCCTCTCCTAAGTGATTTCAGAGAATCAGCTCTCCTGGGGGAGCATGTTCAGCAACTAGACAGACAGTAGAAGGCTTGGAGGCCATTGTAGGAAGGCTCCTCCTCTCACAGCTTCCTCCTTCAAATGTCCATGTGTAAACTGACCCCAGAGCCTCCTGATGAGGTTGCTGACCTCATCCAACAGGAAGGAGCTGCATGGACATCTGCCCTCCGTCTCTACCTCTCTGTGGAAACAAGAGTCAGAAATGCCTGCCATTTGAAAAGTTCTTCCATTTTGGTTATACAGTGACAAAATTTCTCAGTAACTAGCATTCCAGAACTAAAGCCTAGATTCCTGCCACACACACCCTGCACATTCTTGGTGACTGGGGTCCATAGGAGATATTTGCTCTGCTCACAATTATTTGTTCATTCTGTAGCCAACCAAGGCTGATCCCAGGGCCAAAACACTGTCTTAAGTAGCTCAGTCTATTGTCTGTCTTGCTGACCCCTTCACTGACCTGCAGAGGCCTTCTGTGCCCAAGATAAGGTATCTCAGAAGCCGACCACTGAATAAGCATGTGCTGAAAAAAAGCATGCAAGTATCCAGAATCGTGACACCGCCCCCCGCCCCTGTTCCCTACCCTCCTCCCTTCCTTCCCACCCCAGGAACTCAGATGGCAAAAGGGAGGTATCCCGTGGAGGTTAAGATAACTGGATCTTAGGATGATGCGATCATGCCACACCCCCTGCACCTTAACCTCCCTTGGCTCCCCACTGCCCCGTAGTCTTGTGCCCCCATGTGCCCCCAGCCTCTGGCTTTCCTCTCCAGGGCCACGTTTGTCACTCTGTTCAGCCTTAGCCACTTCCTGGAAGGTCCCGGCACCTCTGCTTAACTACTGTATTCTCCAACGTGACTCTTCTGGAAGTTTTCACGTTGGGAGGAGGGAGCGGGTGACAGGTCTCACACAAATCTTTCTGCGGTTCTGGAGTTTCTGCCTCTCCCTGTAGGCGGGGCCCTGCCCGCCGGGCTTTGCCTCCTGGGGCCCAGCCTAGGGCCTGGCACCCAGGACCTCTAAGGGCAGGCCAAAGAGAGTCATGCGAAAGGCATGCGCTCTGTCCACAGCCCAGCCACTGGCCTCTCTCGCTGGCTATTTTTATTTCTTCCCCCCTGCAGAGCTGAGACCCGTGGGGCAAGTCCTCCGACGCAGCCTGTGAAACCTGCGCCGCAGATCCAGGACACTAGGGTCACGCCTCCCTGGGGCCAGTGGGCAGGGCCCTGCAGCTGGCTCCTCCTCTCCAGCAGAGCCCTCCAGGGACAGCGTCATCAGGGAGCCACTCAGGATCCAAGTCCCTGCTTTGTCACCCCAAACAAATCATGTCACCTTTCTCTGTCAAATGCATGGAGATCAAGCTCCCTGGCTGGTCACGTTAAAAGTCAAATGATAAATCGCTGAGGCTAATATTTATTTATTTACTTGTTTATTTGTGTGTGAGAATAAATATACAGTGTATGTATGTGGTATATAACGTGGAGGTGGGGAGGGCGCACAGGGAGAAGGTCAGGCGTTCTGCTCTGCCACCATCTGCCTTATTCCCTTGAAATATTGTCACCAAACCTGGAACTAGGCTAGTGAACTTGCAGGCCCTTAGAATCCTCCTGTCTCCTCCTTCCACAGTCCTGGGTTTGCAAGTGAGCCAGATGGTGACAGGCTTTTTACAGGGAGCTGAGGATCTGAAGTTAGGCTTTCATGTTTGCCCAGAAAATGTTCTTACCGGCCATCTCTCTAACATCCACTAAGGCTAGTTTTAATATAAGTATTGGATCTAGAACAGAGACACAGAATCATCTGATGCAAAATTCAAAATCCAGCAAAAGGCCCCTGCTCAGCACTAACCCAGTGTGACCCCACTAGATCCTAGGTGGTTGTCCTTTCTGAAGTTAGCCAATGTTCTCTCTAGTAAGGCATGGGTGCAGACACAGACTTATACCCACATGACTGCCTTGGAACACCTGGGCTGTGCTGCATAGGAGATATTCACATTCCTTCTGCACATATGCACATAGCAGGTGTTCACATACCTTCTGCACATAGTAGGTATTCAGAGATGGTTGTGTTTATGTGGTATCCTATCATCATTCATCATTAAGGGATTATAAAACTTTTCTAAGAATCAGCAGCCAAACAAAACTCTCCTCAATATCCTGAAATTCACCCCATTTTATTGATTTAAAAAACAAAAACAAAACAACAACAACAAAAAAAAAACCAAGCTCAGAGAGGCCAGGTAACTTGCCTCAACTCACTTAACTGATTGGTGGTGGAATTGGGAGTCCTCTCTGGTTTTGGAATCCAAAGCTTGTGCTTGGAGCCACTTGACTCCATTCCTGTGGCCCCTAGGAGGACCTCATCCCAGGGAGTGTGTGGTAGCTAGTCTCCACAATCACTGCTGAGCACACTGGCCCTCAGCCATCCCAGTGAGGGCCCTTCATCCTTTGAACAATCACTGGTCATAATGTGTGGTACCAGCACCCAGCTTACCCATGAGCCTGGCTTCCTTCTGGAGGCACTAGGCCCTGGATAGAAGGAACCTCCACAAGGCAGAGGCAGTCCACTTCTCACAGTGCCCCATTTTCAGAGGGAGAGGGACCTTGTTGTGAACACAGCCTGCCCTGCCCTTCCCTGTTCCAGGATAGGGTGGCACTCCGGAGCATTGCCAGGCAGGGTCCTGTTTCTGGGACTGGCAGCTGAGCATGCTTGTGAGAGATGTTGTAACTCACCCAGGAACTGGGAAGGGAGGCACCCTTATCTTCCACTTTATAGATGAAGAAACAGAGGCCCAGGAATGTGGAGGTGGCCTGCCTTGGAGCCAGAATCCCAGGGTTCAAAGCCCAGCTCCATGGGTCACCAGCTCTGTGACCTAAAGACAAGTTACTTTAAGTGTTTGCTTCTCGGTGTGCTCATTGCAAAAGGGCAGTGGTTAGGAGCTGCCCCTTGGGATTATTTGGAAAAAAATAATGAACTTCCAAGAAAGAGTCCTTCTAAGGAGAGGACAGCAGTGTGGAACAGTAGCTTCCAAGAGTGGCTGGCCTACTCTACTCTCTGCCCACCACCCTGGGCAAGCTGTACCAGATGCAATTAAACACCATTGCCCATGGAGAGCCAGCCTGGCTGAGGGTGTCCAAAACAGTGCTCGGTCTATCCTCAGGGAGACCAACCCAGGGATACTGTCACAAACACCACTTTTTTGGCTTCTGGAAATGAGTGTGCTCACTTGGGCACCAACTGGGCTGTATTGATACACAACTCCATTTGCCCAGGCTGAGTGCAAGCTAGAGAGGCCAGAGGGGAGGGGAGCACACAGAGAGGTTGCAGATACCTCAGACAGTGACCTTCCTGCCCAGCCATCCTCAGGTATGTATGATCATATCCTGTGAGAAGGCAGAGCTCCCAGAGAGCACCTCTACCTACTGTGAAGGGTTAATGCTCTTGCCCAGGACCCAGTGGCTATTCTAGGTGGTTGGTTTGCAAGGAGCCAGGGTTTGCTTAGCAGAGAATGTCATTCATGGTCAATTCCCCAGGGCGGATTCAAATTCTAGTTATGAGTTTGTGGTAGGTGCCTGTCTCCCTGGGAATTAAGATCTCTTTTAAGGGATTTGGAGAAGTTTCTGCAAAGAAGCTGGGGCGTGGCTCACAGGAGAGAGGGCTGCAGTGCCACATAGACCTGTCTCTGTCACTTGTCACCTGTGGTAGTGTCCTCATCTGCAAATCTGCCATGGACACAATGAGTGAGGCAGTAGGAAAAGGGTGTGGCAGGGCTGGACAGTGGCTCAGTGGGACACATTCATAAGGCACTGTGTTTGGTCCTCAGTACCACAGGAAAAGAAAGAAAAAGAAAAGGGAGACAAGAGAAGTTTGGTGGTTTGTGCTTGTAATCTTAACACTCAGGAGACCGAGGCTGGAAGACCATCATGAGTTCCAGACCAGCTTGGACTACATAGTGAGTGAGCTCCAGGCCAGCTATAGTTACAGAATAAGATCTTGTCTTTTAAAGGTAGCTGGGGGCGGGGGGGGGGGGGGCGCAGGGCATCAGATCAGAAGCTATGAACACATTTCTTCTTAGAGGTGAGCTTGTAATGTCTTCCCACTAAGCACAGCTAGCTACTTATTTCTACTACAGTGATAGTGACTTCCTAGGAAACCAGAGCATCAGCAGTCCTTCAGATGCTCTGCAGCCAGTTAAGGTAGCCAGGTTCTTCACCTTCTGGCAATATGGAGTGACAACAAGCTGCCTCCTTGGTAACTTTTGCAGTCTGTTGCTTGTGTGGGATGCCTGGGGTGATCTTGAGGACAGGCTTTTCTGGTGGATGTTCATGTTTCTCATCTCACTCTGTCCCAGTCTTGACAGGGAAGCCATGGGGCACAATGGGCAGAGTTCATGTTAGCTGGGTCCTCATGTCCATCTGCCCTGAGCTGCAGGGACAGGTTCAAGGTCCTGGGACAGGTCTTCAGAAAGTTCTCATTACAAAGAAGGGGGCTTCACCAGGTTTAGAGACAATGAGTTAAAGGCATGGAGCTGATAAGAAGCTCATGTCTGTGGGTCAAATATAGGCCTTAGCTGTGGCTCTCTGAGCAGGTGCTGGCCCTCCCAGCTGTGCCTCCCTGGGCAGGTGCCCATGCTGTGCTCCTGAAAACACCCTCTGTGCTGAGTTCCCCACCACACCAGCTACGGTCACTAGTAAGTCTTACATCTGGTTTAAAAAACAACAAAACAAACGCTCAGCTCTGAACGAAGAGAAGAGCTTTCATATGTCCCTGGGACCTCCCAGACTGGGAGCCCCCAGTGTGTCTGAGTACACTGGCTGTGTAGAGTCGAGTCGAGGCTATGGCCACCCAAGTGACTGTGGATCAAGCCCAGCAGAAGTGACAGGTACTTAGGAGGTGGTGTGAGAGACAGAGCTAAACCATAACTCACTGTGCCTGTGGGTGTGTGCAGGCTCTCTCCCAAAGCACCTTTTTTTTGGGGGGGTGACTTCACTCATCCCCCTGTAAGTGACATCTGAGCTGCATAATCAAGGCTCAGTGTCTTCTCTAGTCTCTTTCATAAGACTCTTTTTTTTTTTTTCACCCAGATATGGGGTCTGGAATCCCAGAAGCAGCCAAGACAGAAGTTCCATAGCTGGGGAAAGGTCCCTAGAGGCAGGCCAAGCATCTGGAAGGTGGGGGTGGCCTGGCCAGGATGCCTTTAAGATATGAACCGAAAGCCTTGGGGGACCCATGACCCGAGTCTCGCAGCCCTCAGCCATTTAAGGAAGGCTGGCTTCCTCAAGGACAGACGCACAAGGAGAAGCCTGCAGCCTGCAATGAGGCCAGGATCACGTAGGAGAGTGGACCATGACTGAGACAGCTTGAACCTTGAACTGTGTTCACATTTGTCCCGAATTGACTGTGCTTGTGTCCTTTTGGATTGGCCAGAGCAGGTATCCTTGGGGTTAGGGGTGGGGTGATAGCTACAGGCCGGCAGGAACAGAGACTCCCGGGGAAGAGTAGGCGAGAGTGGGAGGTAGGAAGTGGAGCAGTTGCCTGTGAGAGGGAAGAGAGAGTGCGTGCTTGTAAGGCTGAGACAGAGCTAGCCACGGACAGCTGTCAGCTTCCTGTGGGTCCCCATGCCTCCCATTGGACCTCTACAGGGGCTCCCGTAGAGCCCTTCGGACACCTTGGGGAAAGGGGTCCTAGCTGGGCTCTGTGCCCAGGCTGGAATTCTAGAGCCTGGATAAGCTACTCCTTCCCACCGGCTGAGGAGAGACTGGGCCCCCCAACTCTTGTGCCCTGAAGGATTCTTGGACTGGCAGAGGCAATTGGGCAGCCTAGGTAGCCTCCAAGAAGGCAACGGAAATGGGGTCCTGGGGAAATTGCTCCTGCGGGGACATCAAAGACAGAGAGAACGATCCCCTTTGGGGAGGGGCAGGCTAGTCTATGTGTCAACCTGGCCAGGCTACAGCCCTACTTATTCAGCCACTACTATAGGCATTGCTTGATGGCATTCTGCAGATGTAGTTTGTAGCTACTGTCCATAATTAAGCAAAGAAGAGTGTCCTTGTAGGCCTCACCCAAGCAGTTGAAGGCCTGAGGAGCAAACAGACACTTCCTCAGGGAGACTTACCTAAGGAAAAAAGAATCCTGCCGCAGAGTCTGCAGCTTGCCGGCCTGCCCTGCAGATCCCAGAATGATGCACACAGCCACGGTCCTGCAAGTCTGTCCCTTCACATACGCTGCCCTCTGCCGAGAAGGAGCCTGGCTGACATCAAGAGAAAGCCTCGTGCGGGCTCCACATCCCTCTCTGCTCAGTTACTACTTTCTAGAACTGAACATGGACCCAGAGAGACTCTAAATAACGTTTAAAATATGGTTCTCTACATTCTTCTACAAGGCCTTGCTCTTGTACGTGGAAGCAGGCAGGGAGGACCCTGAGAGATGCTGGAGGAACTCTGAGCCAGGCTTACTGGGGTAGAAGAGCTGGGCAAGGGAGAGAAGCAGGCGTAGATCTACAAATTGTCTAGAATGCAGTATACACTTTAGACAGCATCCAAGTGTGCTTTGAAGACTGGCCAGAGGCCTGGCGAGATGGCTCAGTCAGTAAATTGAGTCCTGTGTAAGTGTGAAGACCAGCATGGAAAACCCAGTGTGTGCCCAGAAAAGTGGAAACAAGGGGATCGGTGGGACTCTCTGGCCAGACAGTCTACCTGAGTCAGGGAGCTTTGAATTTAGTGAGAGAGCCTGTGTCCAAAAAAGTAAGGTAGGGAACAGTTGAAGAGAATACCCTCTGGCCTACACATACATAATGCATGAATGTATACCCAGACACACATGTTCACCTGCATCCACATGAGCACACACACACACACACACACACACACACACACACACACACACACACACACGGGTGGGATGCAGGATTGGCCTGGGCAAGGCAGGAATAGAGTAGTAGAGTGGAGGCCAATCACAGGCAGAGTTCCCTACAGCCCACAAGGGCTTCCTGGCTGCCATTAGCTCTTCCTTCTGTCTCATAGGCAAAGACGGTGATGTGAGAGAGCAACCAAGGGAAGAGATGAATGACCAAGTGCCCCTCCACCAGGCACTGGTGCAGACCTCCATAAGACCAAGTGACTGCTCAGTTTTAAGAATGGAGAAGCTTGCCGGGTGGTGGTGATGCACGCCTTTAATCCCAGCACTCGGGAGGCAGAGCCAGGCAGATCTCTGTGAGTTTGAGGCCAGCCTGGGCTACCAAGTGAGATCCAGGGAAGGCGCAAGGCTACACAGAGAAACCCTGTCTCGAAAAACCAAAAAGAAAAAAAAAAAAAGAATGGAGAAGCTCAAAGATGGGACCTCCAGAGGCCCTAGGCCAGTGTGTTTCATCCTCTGTCATTCTGGCCCTCCTCTCCTCTCCTGCCTCCCCTCCTCTCCCCACCCATCTCATCCCCCCTCGGTTCTTCCTCCCCTCTTCCTCCTCTTCCTTCTTCTCTCAGCCTTCCTTTTTGTGAATAGTTAGACTAGATAAAAAGCAAATGAAACAGTTAATGTGGACTGGAGAGACGGTTCAGCTGCTAGGAGCAGGTACGGCTTTTCCTGAGGACCCTAGTTCCGTTCCTAACACCCACACCCACGTCAGGCAACTCGCAACTGCCTGTAACTCCAGTTCCCTGGGGGATCCAACGCCTCTGACCTCTTTAGGCACCTGCACTGATAGATGTACACACACACACACACACACACACACACACACACACACACACACACACATACACATAATTACATGCAAAACTAAATAAAAACAACAGTTTGTGTGCTTGTCAGACTTACTTCCAACCAAGAGACAGGACAATCTCATCACCTGAAATATTCCTTGAAATCTCTTCCCCTCAACCCTTCCAAAGCAAGTGCCATTCTGATCCTGTCTCCATGGATTCCGTTTGCTTTTGCCTATTTTGAATTTCATATACATGGATGCACACTGGCCTTTTTCTTGTCTTCTTATTCATTCATTCCTTTGGTCCTTCACTCATACGTTCATTTTGCTTTCATTGTAAGATGGTGTGAGAAAGAAGTACGTCTGAGGAACGCCTGTGCTCAGGCTCTGCTGGCTGTGGGCACAACTTTTCTGTACCACGTGTCTCTCCATGTCCATGTCTCCAGTTGTCCTCACTCGGCCCAGCATCCCATCTCCTCACAGCACACTGACCCTCTTCCCCCTGTGGAGCTGGCTTCCATGTGTTCCCCTTGCCTGGAATTTCATTTCACAGCCCTTGGCACACTCGGGGAAACTGAAATCACTAACATGTCATGCTACCTTGAACACCCGTGCCCCTTGGGCAGACAGTTTGAGGCAATGCTAGGTGAGTTGGGCGCACACTATGTTCCCAGGAGAGTTTGCTCATCACTCGCCCATGCTTGGCACAGGTGTTGAACCAGGGGCTGTGGGAGAAAGCATGCAGAGTCAGCAGGAGGGCTGTGTACATGCAAGGGGCAAGAAGGGGCTGTGGGCCAGTGGTGAGAGCATGCAAGTAGGGAAGGAAAGGGAAAGTCCAGTGGAGCTGACAGCTAGCTGGTGGAGGTCAGGGCCCAAGAATGGGTTGCTGGAGATAGACTGACTCCAAATCCTCTCTGTGTGAGCCCTTGAGCTCTTCACGGGAGTGTCCCAAGGAAAGCATCCGCCGAGGCTTGGTTTATAGAGTCTGGAGCTCTGCACTAGTTAGCCATCCACTCCTCACAGAAGTGGCCACTGAAAGTTCAAGATCAAGGTGCCAGCAGCACCGTCATCTGCAAAGTCCTGTTTTCTGGTGCAGAGGGCACTTTCTCCTTGTGTCTTTATGTGGTTGGAAGGAACCTGTGGCTCTCTGGAATCTTACTTACGGATTTAAAGATAGGATATTATATGTCCAGGCTGGTTTCAAATTCTCTATACAGTTGAGGGTGACCTTGCACACCTGATCCTACTGTCTCTGTCTCCAGAGTGCTGCAATTAAAGAGGTGTGAGCCACCACACCTAGTTTTTGTTTTTAATTATTTTTAATTAATCAATTGTGTTGTGAGTGAGGGGTGGGGGACGATGGAGAGAACATGAGCATCTGAAGGTCAGAGAAAAACTTGAAGAATTCAACTCTTTCCTTCCACCACGTGGGCTCCAGAGATCCAACTTAGGCTGCCAGGCTTTGAGGCAAGCACCTTTACCTGCTGAGCCCTCTTGTCAGCCCCATACCCAGTTTTATACAGGACTGAGGCTAGACCCCGGGACTTTGTGCAAGCACTCTACCAACTGAGCTACATCCTCAGGCCTGGGATCTCCTTTATCAGAAGTGCTAGAGCCACGAGTAAACGCCATAACTTAAGCATCTCAGAACCCACTCTCACACACAGTTGCTATGTCCCCTCCAGAGTGCAGAGACGATGTGTGAGTTTGGGGGTGACAAACAGCCAGCCTGAATGAGGAAATTGTGTAGTTAGTCCAGGGCTCACAGGACAGGTCCCCTCTGTCTTTGGGTATTGCCCTTGCAAGTCACCACCACCAAAGACAGGGGTTCCACACTCAACTCAATGCAAGGTGCACCAAGGACAGCTGGGACATAATTCAAAACCATCACAGGTAGGTAAGAGTGCTTACCTACTATGCACAAGGCTCTAGGTTCAATTCCTAGTGCCACAAAAATAAAATGACCAAAGCACACGTTAATTTGTGAAGTGAGTATCTGTAGTTCAGTGAGGGCTGCCTCGGAGCCAGACACTGCCGAGTCCACATGGATAATTTGATATAAAAAATTACATTTTTATAGAGATGTAAAAGAGAAACCGTACAAGCAAAAGTCCCAGGGCTGGGCTGGTGGTTGGGGGCCCTGTGTCCACATGCCTTCTAAAGCACCCCCCTCCAGATGCTGAACCTTGCCTCGTCCTGATGGCATGCTCCCTCCTTCAGCCTCTGAGCCACTCTGGATCTGTTGTTCTACCTCTGCAAACTGGAACCTGAGCATGACTGGGACTGCTCCTGCATTCCTCCTCACGGATGCCAGGCTTGGCTCCCACACAGCTGCTGGATCCAGCACATTCCTGTGAGAAAAGAGGGTCCATGTGAGCCTCTTGTTCCTCTCCAAGGTGTGACATGAGCAGCCAGCAGGGATGGGAACAGAGTTGTTTTTGTCCTCAACCTGCCAGGAGTCACCTCCCCTCAGAAGCTAACAACAGTGTCCCTTTAGAGCTGAATGCTGGAGGTAACCAGGTTCTCTGTTCTGAGGGATCTTCAGGGTGATAAAAATGGGAAAGGGGGCTGAATGTGGGGTACATAGCTCATCCATGGACTGCTGGATAGGAACACGGAGCTGGTGCTCTGTGGGAAGGGATATGGGAGGAAAACATACCCAGGAACATGGGGCACTAATCATCAATAATCCTGGCTCCTCATTTTGCAAATGGCACATTGGAGTCTAGAGACAGGAAGGACTCTTCTGAGGTCGCTCACATACATTATGAGCTATGCTGCTGCAGACCTGGCCTGATCTACTTACTCCCAGGACCCTGCCCTGTGGTCAGCTGTCTTTCCATCCTGCAAGCTCAGCTCATGATGGTTCAGAGCAGGGGCTGAAAGGGTGGGAACTATGGTTGGGGACAGGAGGATAAACACTGGTCACACACAGGACACCTCTGCTGGGCCAGCATTCTAGATCTCATCTCATCCCAACATCCACCGAGGATGGGCAGATGCAGAGTGGGTCCTTGGGTCCCCTCACCTCCAGAACACGAGCCTGCTAGTGTGTGGTATGAGGCTGGAGGGAAGCTGAGAAGGAATAAGGCTGGAGGCCCAGTTGGGGCCAGGTACCACCAGGTCCTAGCTCAAAATGCTTCACCTGGGGATGACTTGAGCTTCAGGCTGTGTGGTACCCTGGTGATATTAAGCAGAGAAACTTGAAGTCAGGCTTTGGAGGGAGAGGGGGAAGTGGGGGAAGCAGGCAGAAGGCTGGTCCCGTGGTCTAAGAGACATGATGGGGGCTCAGCCAGACAGGTATAAATTATGAGGGCTCTCCACTCCTCAAAAGCTTGGGGGCCTGTGTGAGCCAAAGGTGTTAGGACATCGGGACTCTAAAGACATTCTTTTCAAATAAAATCAAGAGCCTTTCTCCCCAAACCCTTCATCATTTTAGGAGCAAAATTTGAACTTACTCATTTTAGGGCATAGGTGAGGTTTGCTGCTGGCAAAATGTTCACAAAAAACAAACCAGCTAAACACAGCTGGGAGGCTGAGGTCAGCCTGCTCCAGACAGGCCAGGTTTCTGTGGTTCTGAGTGACCATCAGCTGACCTCAGACTTTCCAGCAGGCAAGCTGGCAGTCCAGCAGGCTACAGGTTACAGACTGGGTGCTACCCCTGGGGTGTGTTCACAAAGGCCACACTCCAACCCGGTTAAGATTGGAGCCTCTTCCCAATTCTTGCTGCCTAGTTTGTGTGTTTGGAGGGTACTGAAGGCTCCAGAGAGGAGGTGGCATTGTGTTGGTAGCTCTGGGAGAGAATCATCAGCCACAAATGTCATGATCTGGAGTGTCTATTGGTTCAGGGCACAGGTTTGAAGTATTTCTGTACACTTAGATTCTTTATCCTCACGAGGTCCTGGGAGTTTGGAGCCCTTGGAAAGCCAGGCTGGCAGACTCAAAGCCATGCTACTGTACATACAGGCTTCAGGCTCCAAGAGGTTGACTTGAGACCCTGTTCTGATGCTGACAGTCCCGAGATCTAAGGTAAGTCTGTCTTCTTCCCTGTCTCTGACCCTCAGTTTTCTCATCTGTGGGGTCAGTTTGTAGAACTGCCTTACAGGGCCTCTGGGACAGAGGCATTTTGCCTGGAGGACCCTGCTACCATCAGGAGAATTTGAACCTGTGTTTGAAGGACTGAGATCTTAGTTTTGAAATGACAGAGAAGGAGACACGGGAGGGCAAACCACATGTCTTTTGTGGTTTTTCTGATTGGCTCTGCTTAGGGCGCTGCCTAGAATTTTACACGCCCAGCTGGCATTTCCAGCTGCCACTCAGGGCCAGAAGGACCTTTCCTCCCCATCCCTAAGTGACGCAGCATTTGTACAATGACTGAAGGCCATCTGGACAGTATCCAGGTAGGCCTTTTGGAGACAGTTTTAGAGAGTGGGAGGGTAGTCCTAAGGAAGTCCGGGGTGTGGTCTGATTGGAGCCTAGAGATGAGCCCAACCACCTACTCTGTGATCTTAGGCAAGCTAGCTAACTAAACCTCTCCGAGCCTCATTGCTTCAGTCAGGGGAGATCTGGGGTGACTCAGACAGGCCCTTCCCTGTAACTCTCCTAGTTCTGAGTTTTATGAGAGAAGTGGACAGGGAGACAGTGGCAGTGAGTCCTTAAGCATGTACCTGTATAGTGGGGGGAGGGGCGATTCAGGGCGGAGGGGAGATTAAGACTCACAGTCCTCTTCTATTGGGAACTCAGAAGAACTAGGGTTTTCGTTTCAGAGGTAAATTGATTTTAAATTAAGATTTTTGTTATGAGAGCATGGTGGAAATCCTTCAGAAAACTTAAGTTTCCAGTGAAAACCCTCTTTCCCAGGAGGACTTGGTTGTTGATCACAACCTCTCAGTGTGAGCTTCTGGAAGTATCGGAGAGTATGGAAGCACATGTGGACAAGCAAGAGTTGGAATAGCTGGTTGTGGTGGCATATGCCAGTAGGATTTGCTGAAGGCGGCAGAGGCAGAAGGATCACAAGTTTGGGCGGTGGTGGCACACACCTTTAACCCCAGCACTCAAGAGGCGGAGGCAGGTGGATCTCTGTGAGTTTGAGGCTAGCCGGGTCTACAGAATGAGTTCCAGGAGAGCCGGAGCTACACAGAGAAATGCTGTCTCGAAAAAACCAAAAAGTAAATGAAAATTTATAAAAAAGGGTTGGAATAAGTGGTAATAGTGTCTGCCTGATGAATGGTTACACTCTGTGCTCATTCCCTGAGCTATGGCCTCAGACATATCTCTAATCCAGGTGACCCCTGAAGGTTTCTGGGAACTGCCAAGCATGAGAGGAGGTGAGAGCAACAGTCCCTGGTACCTTTTCCCAGCATGCCCAGCTCCACACCACACACTTGGAGTTCCTACCCTTCTAAACCTTCCTGTGACTGTTACATGTGTTTTGGGTTGTGGAAACTGGGACTCGGAGGTGCAAAGCTGGCTTTGGATGCTATTCTGTGTTGTGATGGCCCCCACAGTCCCCAGGGGCCTGAAGGACTGCTGGGTCCTGGTTTCTGGAGGTATGCAGGCAGGATTAACCATAACTCATGCAAGCAGGAGATGTGGCAATCACAGGCCGAAGAATCACCCAGCTTCTGCCCTTGGGACTCTCTGGCAGGAACCCTGAACTGTAATGTCAGCCCCTGCCCACACAGGTGGTGGTGATATGGGTGGCCATGTAGGCACCTTTGACCTTGTGATCTTTAACTTGATGACTCAGCCTGGGTGGGAGCTGTGGCTCCATGATGAGCCTGTGGCAAATCACTCGATCTTTCTTTGCTCTTTTTGGTTGTGAGCCTAGCCTTTAACGGCTGAGCCATCTCTCCAGCCCATCTTTTTGTAGATTGGAATTAATTGGGGCATGGGAGGGCACATGTGTAATCCCAGCACTCAAGAGATAGAGGCAGGAGGATCACTGCAAGTTCAATACTAGCCTGGGCTATGTATTGAGACTCATTTGTTGTTGTTTAAATTGGGGTAAAATTCACACCACAGCTATTTAGTTATCTAAAGTGTCAGTTCTGTGACATTTATCCACCTACAACATTGTGTAATTGTCACCTTTATGTAGTTCTAAAACATATCCCTCTCTCCAAAGGAGACCTCACACCTATGTACTGATTTGTATTTTCCAAGTGCTGGGGATGGGACCCAGACATGCCTGGCAAGCACTCTACAGCTAGAACTCCATGCCTACCACGTGGCCACCCCTGATCCTCCCCTCTGTCCATCCCTGTCCACTGCTGAGCAGCCCCATCCCTACTGGGTTCCTGAAGGAGTCCCACGGCAGCGCCGTGTTCAGCCTCTGGTGGCCGGCATTTCTCATTGAACCTGTTTTGAAGGCCAACAGGCTTGGTAGCAGGGGCCTGCACATTGCTTCTTTCCATGGCTGTCTGAGATCTCACTTGATGGGGGTCCTCTGCCTTTTCCATCCGCTGCTATTGGGGGAACAATGTGCTGACCTTTCTCACTGCCCTCTGGTAAAAGTCCCTCCACATCGGCCACCCGAGGCTTCCAATATGAAGTCCTTATCTAATGTGTGGTTCTCCTCCTTGTGACCGTGAGGTGTTGACTGCACAAGGTAGTGTTTATTGAGCACTGACTGCATACTGTGGTTCTTAATGTTTTATCTGTTTTCACTCACGGTTCTCTTTTGTCCTTTCCTCATCGCTCCGGGAGCTGGAGTGGGCCTCACACGATCAGTTCCAGACAGGAAACAGGGGCAGCTGAGGAGTTATCTATCGAGGAGGACTTGAAGGCCGGCCAGCCTGGGCCTGACTCACGTCACACGCGCCCCTGGTCCACGCCCATGTCTGGGTGTATGCAGACTTCACCCTGGGCTGGGTCCAGAGGGAACTTTCACTTTCTTTTCCCTGGGGCGTTCTCTGTTTCACCTTTCAGTCATTGGCTCGTTTATTTTTTTTCCACAAGGACCCGTCAGAAACAGAAAACATAACTCCAGAGTCAGAAGTGAAGTGAGAAATGTGCCAGTGAGTTCCGTGAAAAGCTAGATTTTAACCAGTTCATGTGGCAAAACCACCCAGAGGGTCGTCCGCCACCGGGGGGATAGGGCTCCTTCGGTGACAGGAAGACACTGCAGGATACATTTGGCATAGTTTTAGCTTTTTCCCTTGTATTCTTTGCTTGCTCTTTTTTCTTTTTGAGACAGGGTCTCATTGTGTAGCCCTAGCTGGCCTGCTATGTCGACCAAGCTGACCTCAAATTTGCTGCAATCCTCCTGCCTCTGCCCCTCCAGTGCTGGGCTTAGAGGCATGTACCATCATACCTCACCTCTACTTTTACTCCCAAGGTGAACGAGAACCTTCTGTACATTCACACAGGAAGTCTAACTTCCTAGCTCACACCCTTTACCTTGGGCCTAGCTGGCAGGTGAACTTGAACCCTGTGCAAGTCAGGCACCCAGGGACTCACACTGAAACCTGTCTGTTAGGCTTTCTCTGACACAGCCAGGTGCCACCCCTCCCCAGCCTACTCCAGCAACCCTGTGAGCCACAAGGAGAAAGTAAACCATGTGCCTGATATAGAACTAGCACAGAGTCTATGATGGAATCATAGCAGGGCTCCAACCTCAGACCTCCAGCAGGCCACTGTGCATGGGCATCCCAGCCTGGACCACACAGCTCTGTTGGTGCGGTCCACCTGCTCCCGCAACTCTTTGCTTATGCTCCACCTTCTACCCACCCAGAGCTCTGTCACCAGCCTTTGGACACAATCAGCCGTGCCCAGGGGAATGAACAGTCAGTCCCAGGAGACAGCAGCAGGCACAGGGTACTGGCCCTGGCTACAGTGTGGAAGGTGCTTCTATGCCTTTGTCTGGGGTGGTCCTCACCACCACCACCACCATGAGGCAGAATTGCCAACTTCCCTCATCTTTCCTGCTTTCCTCAGTTTTAAGGGGCCTGGCATACGGCGTTAGAAAATACTCAGGGGATGGCTGCTGCTGCTTTTCCTACACTGGAATGGAGACCCCTGAGGCTCAGAGAAGTCAAGCGGCTTATCTGAGGGCATGCAGCCCACGGGAGGACTGACCTGCACAGTCGTCCCCCACGCTAACCCTCCACACTCTGCTTCTGCTTCCCAGTGGGAGCCAATCCTCAAGGACATGCAGAGGGCTCCTTGTGAAGGAGCCATCTGTGCACAGTGAGTCGACTACAGCACCAGATGGCCAGTGTTCTAACTTGGTCTGCCGTGTACTCTCAGTGTGATCCTGGGCACGTTTCCTGACCCCTCCGTGCCCATTTTCTCCTTCCTGGCATGACTACCAAGAGGAGAAAGTGAGCCATACCCCTCCACAGCCCACCCGATACCTGCTGGCAAAATAAAACCAGGGTTTCTTGGGTCTCCACTGAGTTGCTGGAGAGAGCCAGCTGCCAATAGCCCATCTCGGCAGAGGCTGTGGCTTCTGGGGTGGCCGAGGGTAGTTGGTTATCCTCCTTAGTTTAGGAGTGGCTGTGGGACACCCTGATTGGACCCATTCCTTCTGTTTTAAAAACACCCTGAGTTACAGCACTCCTGTTACCACCTGCCCTTACTGAAAGTGACCCCCTGTTCCTTAAATTCCTTCCCAGGGGGAAGCATAAAATCACGTCTAAACTGGGGCGGTGGTGGCACACGCCTTTAATCCCAGCACTCGGGAGGCAGCGCCAGGTGAATCTCTGTGAGTTCGAGGCCAGCCTGGGCTACAGAGTGAGTTCCAGGACAGGCTCCAAAGCTACACAGAGAAACCTTGTCTCGAAAAAAAAAAAAAATAAATAACATCTACCTTTCCTCCCTAGGTCCCAACAACAACAACAACAACAACAAAAACTAAGGCACAATTCTGCCAAAGTTCACCCTAAGGAAGTAATGGATGTATTGGGCTTCCTTACAGAGCTTAGGTGGGGTTACTCTAGGGTGTGGGCACTCCTCCCCCACCCTGCTGCACCTGAAAAGTGTCCTTCAAATGAGATGAATGCTTCTGCACAGCCGTGTAAATGAAGGCCGCACTCTAGTCCCCCTGGCCTTTATGTACCCCCCCACCCCCGCGCCTCCAAGACCACAATGCCCAGTGATCGGAAGCAAGCAGCTGTATACTCAGGTGAGAACTTCAGCCTTGCTCTGCCCTCCCACCCCCATGTCAGGGTGGACATGTCAAAAAGCTGAGATGACCTTTGGTGGTGTGGTGGGTGCAGCTGAACTCCCCAAAATGGCCATTGCTTGGCTCAGAGGGCAGTCACTCATGACACCCCCTTACTGCGCAAAAGGTGGAAGCTGAACTCCTGGACAGGACTGAGGCTCTCTGGGTAGCTGGATTGTCAGAGAAGGGAAAGGGACAATTAAGCCTTCCGTGGAAGTACAAGGCGGCACAGTGGGGGACTGCCTGGGCTAGTGGCAGAGCTGTCACTCAGCAGTGGGTGACAGGTGGGTGAGAGAAAGTCTCCTTACAGTGGAGCACCAGCAGGAGCGGAGGCAGGGAGAAGGGAGGCCAGAGGCTGCTGCATCTGACCCCACAGCCGCCTCACTTTTGGCAGGACACCCAGGGCTGAGCTGAGCCACAGCTGCCAGGAAAACGGGTCAGAGAGGGTGACCCTGGCAGGATGACACTAGAGACCTCCTGGTGGCTCCAGCAGGGTGGTGGGAGCAGGCTGGCTGCTCTGCACCACGTCCTTCCAGGAGCTATCGCTCTGCCCTGAGGACCAGGCTACCCAACCCATTTGTAGGCCAGTCCCAGAACTACAGCATCTGCGGTGGGTGGCAGCCCCATCCCTGCTCAGCTGCCCTGACAAAGCACAAAGGAAGCAGGCCGGCCTCATTCCCTCGAGGTAGACCGGCACTGAGGTTCCCCTTCCCAAGGA
The DNA here is from genome assembly GCF_903995425.1 of Onychomys torridus. Taxonomy (NCBI): domain Eukaryota; kingdom Metazoa; phylum Chordata; class Mammalia; order Rodentia; family Cricetidae; genus Onychomys; species Onychomys torridus. The sequence goes on from NC_050452.1 coordinate 30,943,322, forward strand.
TAGGAATTCCTGCCTCACTGAGTCCCTGGAAGCTGGATGGAGAATATAAATTTCACCAGCTCGGGCTGAGAAGGTCTGCTGTCATCCTTATTACTAATCTATTGTCAGGGTCAATGGAGGGTGACTGTTCAGATTCAGGAGGAGGAGTCAGAGATTTGAATTCTCGGTTCTGATTCTAGTAGCTGGGAATCTGTGAAAAGCCCTTTGTTGAACCTCAGTTTCCCTACCTGTAAGATTTTGTTTGTTTGTTTGGGTTTTGAGTTTTGTTTTGTTTTTGTTTTTTTTCGAGACAGAGTTTCTCTGTATAGTTTTAGTGCCTGTCCTGGATCTCGCTCTGTCGACCAAGCTAGCCTCGAACTCACAAAGATCCGCCTGGTTCTGCCTCCCGAGTGCTAGGATTAAAGGTGTGCACCACCACCACCCGGTCCCACCTGTAAATTTTTTGAGCTGAGGATTCTTTGAGGCCTAAGGTAGCCAGACCTGGGGAAAGGGCCACCCCAAAGGAGGTTAGGACCACATGAGGTTTTCTGGTCAACCATAAGCAGCATCCTCAAAGATCAAGGCTGGCCACCTTGCCTTGGCTGAAGCCCTATTACTTATGAGGTATCTTGCTGTTCATGCTGGATGTTGTGGCCTTGGGAGACGCATGCCAGTGGAGGCTGGTGACAAACACGTTGAGTGCGTGCCACCAAGATGGGCAGAAAGGCAAACATGAGGGTCAGGGCTCAGGATCAGGGGTTCAGACAGAGTTATTCTAAGGAAGCAGCTTCTGGCTTGCTTCTGCCCCTTGTACCACTTCCTACATGCTCATTCTTCTCTGCCTCCTCCTCCCAGGGTCCAGCATAACAAATATCATGGTGTCTATGAGTGCCATGGCTGAGATGAATGAGTGAATGCATGAGACAAGACGGAGAGACCCACATTATCCTGCCAGGCTCCAGATTGTTCTCAGTGAAAAAATTTGACTGTGGCAAATGACATACTCCAGTTTGTTTGTTTGGCTTTTTGGAGACAGGGTTTCTCTGTGTAGCTTTGCGCCTTTCCTGGAACTCATTCTGTAGCCCAGGCTGGCCTCGAACTCACAGAGATCCGCCTGGCTCTGCCTCCCGAGTGCTGGGATTAAAGGCGTGCACCACCGGCTGCTACCGCAGCCAACGCCGCTGCCAACACCACCACCACCCGGTTTATACTCCAGATTCTGAAGAGTAAGGAAGAGTATGAGGAAGTTTGATATCCCACTGGTGGACGGCCCCCTTGGCTTCCGGTGGCTCACGATACCTGCCTCTCCCCAGCCTGAATAGCCTGAGGGCAGGGCCATCATCACTAAGACTTGCTGTGCCCGTGACCTTGGCTCCAGGGAGCCCGAGAGTGGTGGCCTTAGTCAACACTGAGACCACATCTGCTCAGGCCTTACCCTGGGACGCAGAAGTGACACACCTCAGGGCTTAGGACAAGGCTCCCTTTTCATTTGCACCTGAGCACCTTGGTGCCAGCCGTGCTGGCTACTGGCACCCTCTCTAATTATTGTGTCTGTCCCCACACCCTGCTGCAATTCCATCTGCCTGAATGGACTCATTAAAGCCCTGTAAAAGGAAGTGACAGGGTGCTACATCACTGTCACAGACAAGGGAGAAGCTTCCCAGAGCCCTCCCCCCTCCAGCAGGGGTGAGGACAGAGAGGCTGTGTCTGTCAGGAAGGCCTGACAGGGAGTACTTCCTGAAAGGGAGGTGAATGAGAGACAGAGATAGGTGAGAGGTGGAGGCGGTGAGGGACAGAAAAGCAGGGGCAGAGACAACTTAGGAGGAGGGGCCGGAGATCAGGTTCCAGAAAGGAGTGAGCCTGGATGAAGCCCCTTTACAAAGCAGCTTGGCCTGAACACCAGAGGCTCCGGGTCTGGGCCCAGCCAGCCCTGCCAAAGTCAGACGCCTGGGCAAGTGGTGGTGGGAGGTGGAGAGAAGACAGGAGGCTGGAGAAACCTCTCGGTGTCCCCTCACTGTCCCACTGGAAGCCCACCGGTACATCCCCTCTCACTCACAGGTAAACACGCACAGCTCTGCCCCACAGCACCCCTTCCCTCTCATGTACACCTTCATGAACACACAGTACTGCTGACATGGTAATTGAGCACCCTGCGCACACCACTGGGTACACTAATGCGGGGGACTGAGCACCTCAGTTCAGCTATCCACACACAGGTGAGCATGACAAGGACCTGATTGGCTGGGGAAGCCAGCACACACACACAGACAGCTAGCTGTGCCCAGGCATTCTGGTCCCTCAGGGTGTTATCAGTCCAGATATGAAGTGGCACCTTCTAGGTCTTCAGCATGGCAGATTCTCCTTGAGGTGATCACACAGCCTGAGTGCCAGAGCTGATCTCTCCCACCCTCCACTCATTCCATTACCCGGACACCAGCAGGTAGCTGTCCCTTCTCAGCCAGTCACCCATGTCCCTTTTCTGAGGAAAGCCAAACCTCCCAGAGACATCTTCTCATGCAGGGCTTCTGGGTCCATGGGTGCCTCAGTCCCTGTGCTGTGCTGTGGGTACCCATTGTTCCTGATGTTGATGCTCAGTTTTAGCTTATGTTGCAGACTGACCATTGATTCCCTGCCAACCTGGGGGAGAGGGGAGGGCAGAGAGTAAGGTGCCTCACAGGGCAGTGCCAGGATAGATGCCGAGATGCCTGCCACCCACTCTGGAGAGGACCTTCAGAGGCGACAGAATTGAACCCCTCCTCAGGCCTCCCGGTTGCCCGGGGCCTTCCTCAGAATTCCGGGAAGACTGGAAAGGCCCGGGCTCTGCATAGAAAGTTGACGGCTCAGACAGGCTGTTCTGCCCCAGGTGGAAGCCTGAGCCCTCTTCTTTCAGTATTGTCATGAGACTGGTGAACTGTGCCCTTGCTCAGCTGTGAAGGTGGTGACGGGCGGGGGCAAGAGCCTTCAAGCTGCACTGGCATTTCCAGCAGGGTGTTTTCCGGAGCCCAACCAGCACTCTTTCTGCCCATCTGCAGTCCTTCTCAGTTCAGCTCCCCATCCTCTGAGGTGGCTCCGTGCAGGGAAAGATAAGGGGCGAGGCACCAGCCAGAGAGCCTGAGCTTCCATGAATGAGGCCCACAGCACCACAGAGGTGGCTCACTGATGTCACCTGCCTCTGGAAATGGAGCCTGCCACTGGGGCAGACAGGCAAAGAGAGTGCTCGACTTAACGGGTTGTCACTTACAGGCAGGAAAGAGATGTTCTGGAGTGTTCCTGTGCAGTACAGCTTTTACAGATACAATCACACACTGTGTATTTGGAAACTCTGGAAGAAAAGGAAAGCTTTGGCGGTAAAGAGAGAGAAACGTTGGAGGGGATGAAGAGGTCCCATCAGACAATGCACAGTATGTACGTATCAAAACACTCCATGACCCTTAATGGTGCAACGCTCCTATGCCTTCTAAGAATAAACAGTGCTTAGCATTTTCAAGCACATAGAATTTATTCAACACAAACGGAAATTTCAAAAATAGAAAGCCAGGTGTGGTTGCTCACACCTTTAATCCCAGCACTCTGGAGCAGAGGCAGGTGGAGCTATATGAATTTCAGGCTAGCTTTATCTATATAGCGAGTTCTAGGATAATCAGGGCTACACAGACAGACAGCAGAGAGAGGGAGGGAGGGAGGGAAGGAGGGGGAGAGAGAGAGAGAGAGAGAGAGAGAGAGAGAGAGAGAGAGAGAGAAGAAAAGAAGGCAAGCACCCTGTTTTCATATGTAGCCACATTTTGATGAACGTTCATTTTTATGTCAAGAAACTGCTCTCCCCTTACAAAAGCTGCCCATCTACAGCAAACACGCCAAGGCTCAGGGAATATCATGAAGAGGGGGTCGAAGGAAGGTAAGAGCCAGAGGATGGAGAGGAGAGCTGTGGAATGCTGCCATTTAGATGTGACATGGCCTTTGTGCTCACCAGCTCACAGCATCTGTGGTCACCTGCATGAGATCTACTCAAGATCAAGCCAACATCAGTAAACATGCCAGCAGAAGCACTCATTGGACCTAGTGAGCCACCAAAATTAAAAACAAAAAGCAGAGGGGGGGGCACACGAAGTAGGAAAGGGGATGTATTGGGGGGTATCAGAGAAGAGTGGGGATAAACTGATCAAAATATATTGTATACATGTATGAAATTATCAAAGAATAAATAGATGTTTTTATAAAAATGTTGCACAACCTCATTGCAGCAAAGATGTAAGGAAAAAGAAATAAATAAAGGAGAAAAAAGGAAAATGACTCATTGTTCCACAGCTGAAAGAGCCTCTGTCAATGTTGGTGTATTTCCGCCCAGTCTTTGTTTATAATTGTATCCTGCACAATGTTATGGCGATGTACAGACCCACTTTTATAGTATCTTTCCTTTAAAAATCCCAGGATAAGTTTTCCCTGCTGTTGGATCATTTGGAGACACCTTGCTGCATCACTTTAATAGAGATTGGATGTAGTGTGTGAATCATTGGGTCTCCTGGGGTTTTTCCACTTTCATCTTTCACATCCCTTGCATTACTCTGGGGCCACTCCTGCTGACTGACATGTGGCGAAGCATTCTTAAGGGAGCAGGTTGGAGTCCTGCGGCTGAATGGGTTCTTGCTGTGAATTGCCTTTGGCAGGTTACACATTGCCTTGTGAAGGGTGTCTACAAATGTGTTTTCCCGATAACTGAGAGGATGAAGACTGGGGAGACGGTTGAGTGGATAAAGCATGTGCTGTTGGGGCCAGAGAGATGGTTCAGCAGTTAAGAGCACGGACAACTCTTCCAGAGGACCCAGGTTCGATTCCCAGGACTATCAGGGCAGCCCAGAACTGTCTGTAACTCCAGTCCCAGGGGATCTGATGCCCTCTTCTGGCCTCCTCGAGTACCAGGCATGCACATGGGCCACAAATATACATCCAGGAAAAGCACTAGTACATATTAAATAGATAAATAAGTAAATAAATAAAGTTTTGCTGGGTGATGGTAGTATATGCCTTTAATCCCAGTACTCAGGAGGTGGATCTCCATGAGTTTGAGGCTAGCCTGGTCTACAGAGTAAGTTCTAGGACAGCCTAGGCCATACAGAGATACCTTGTCTGGAAAAACCAACTAACCAACCAACAAAACCACATAACAACAACAACAACAACAACAACAAATCAGCTGTACAGCCTGAGGACCAGAGTACGTATGTATATCTACATTCATGTGGATGCCCAAGGAGGTCAGAAGGGGATGTCAGATCCCTTGAAGCTGGAGTTACAGGTAGTTGTGAGCAACCTGTGGGCCTCTGCAAGACCAGCCAATGCCCATAACTGCCAAGCCACCTTTCTAACTCCATTTAAAACATATCTATCTATCTATCAATCTATCTACCTATCTATCTATCTATCTATCTATCTATCTATCATCTATCACTTATTAGAGTGTGTGTATGTTTGTATGTATGAAATTGTGAAAGAGAAAATAAAAATGTTTTAAAAAGAAAAAATACAGGCTGGAGAGATGGCTCAGAGGTTAAGAGCACCGACTGCTCTATCAGAGGTCCTGAGTTCAATTCCTAGCACCCACATGGTGACTCACAACCATCTGTAATGAGATCTGGTGCCCTCTTCTATGTATATAATAAATAAATAAATCTGTTTGTTTGTTTGTATAAATAAATAAATCTTTTTGTTTGTTTGTTTGTTTTTTGAGACAGGGTTTCTCTGTGTAGCTTTGGAGCCTTTCCTGGAACTTGCTTTGGAGACCAGGCTGGCCTTGAACTCACAGAGATCCGCCTGCCTCTGCCTCCTGAGTGCTGGGATTAAAGGTGTGTGCCACCAACGCCCGGCTAAATAAATACATCTTAAAAAAAAAATGAAAAGAAAAATACACACAGGCCCTTCTCTGAGCAGACCACACTTGCAGGCTCAGAAGCTCACTCTGTCCCTGTGTGCCTTCCTTTCTCTTTGCGCTGAACTTGAGGTCTCACTCAGAGCAGCTTGTCCTGAAACTCTTCTGTATTGAAGACAAGAACCCTGGCTTTGCCTCAGTCAAGTCCCTGAAAGACTGTGAGAATTCTTCATGATGCTGAGGACAACAGTGAGGAGCTGTGTCCCCATCTTGCTGCCACTGACAGGAATACATGACAGAAAAAAAAACAGAACTGGGATTAGAACCAGGCTCTGGGTTAGAACTAGGCCCCGGGGTTAGGACCAGGCCCTGGGTTAGGATCAGGCCCCGGGTTAGGATCAGGCCCTGGGTTAGGATCAGGCCCTCAGTTAGAACCAGGCCCTGGGTTAGGACCAGGCCCTGAGTTAGGACCAGGCCCTGGGTTAGAATCAGGCCCTGGGCTAGAACCAGGCCCTGGGTTAGAATCAGGCCCTGGGCTAGAACCAGACCCCTAGTTAGAATCGGCCCTGGGTTAGGATCAGGCCCTCAGTTAGAACCAGGCCCTCAGTTAGAACCAGGCCCTGGGTTAGGACCAGGCCCTGGGTTAGAATCAGGCCCTGGGTTAGAATCAGGCCCTGGGCTAGAACCAGGCCCTGGGTTAGGATCAGGCCCTGGGTTAGAATCAGGCCCTGGGCTAGAACCAGGCCCTGGGTTAGGATCAGGCCCTGGGTTAGAATCAGGCCCTGGGCTAGAACCAGGCCCTGGGTTAGGATCAGGCCCTGGGTTAGGACCAGGCCCTGGGTTAGAATCAGGCCCTGGGCTAGAACCAGGCCCTGGGTTAGAATCAGGCCCTGGGCTAGAACCAGACCCCTAGTTAGAATCGGGCCCTGGGTTAGGATCAGGCCCCTAGTTAGAATTGGGCCCTCTCTAAGAGTCTGGTCTTCTCCATCCTTGAAACTTGCAGCCTCATACATGTGAGCGGTGGTGTTTCTTATGTATCTGTGAAGCAGGACTCCAGAGGGCATTAGCTATTGGAAACAGCCTTGTGCAAAAAAAAAAAAAAAAGAAAGCAAAAGAAAAGTCCAGCTTGTGCCTGTCATGCTCAGGGCGCTGTGACTCACCTCAAGACCAGAGCCTCAGAGTCTACACCTCAGCCAGATGGAAACTGGGTGTGAGTGTGAGTGTGCTCAGTATGCACCATGCCAATGCCTGAGTGACACAAAACCGTTACACAGGACAGTGACTTGGAGGCTCCTTCTCCATCTGCCAAGACTGGAAACAGGTGGGCTGTTCTTCTGGGATGCTCTGAAGCCTGTGCTTTCCTCACTGCGTCTGAGTTTCTAACTTTCCATCCACAAACTCATCCATCCATCCATCATCCATCCATCCATCATCCATCCATCCATCATCCATCCATCCATCATCCATCCATCCATCATCCATCCATCCATCCATCCATCCATCCATCCATCCATCCATCCATCTACAGATACACCCCATTGAGATTCGTAGATTCATGCTCACTGGAGAACCTGGGATGCCCTTTTCCTTCTTCCAGCAAATGCCTTGCCTGCCCCATACTAAAGAGCACTTTTCCTCCTCCAGCTAATCTTAGGTCTCTGCAAAATCCTGTACACTTCTCACTGAATGGGTGGGAGTGAGAGCTGGGGATGCAGGATCAGATCAGCATAATCTGTTTGTAGTAGCCACTTGGAGACCCCTGCGTAACACTGTTCTCCACCCGGATGATGGAGACCATGGTGTCCACCCACCCTAGGTGGGCTCTAATTTCCACAATGAGTCATGTCAAGGGACAGCCCACCTGGCCTTGCACACCTCCAGTAGTAACCAGGAAGCCCACTGCTGCCATGGAAGGTGAATGGTCATGATGGCAGGTAGCTTTGGATACCAGGCCCGCGTGTCCAAAAGAAGGACAGGAAAGCACTATTTCACAATTGTAAACAGGTTGCTCCTCTGTCCCTTCCCCCACCCTAGAAGGGATTGCTTGTTTTGGAAGCCAAATTCGAAGGTGATCTTCCCAGCAGAGAATCCACTATCAGTAGCAGCAGAAAGAAGTGGAGCATGCAAAGGGCACAGTGAGGACAGCTTGGGAGCCCAGATAAGGGTGGAGCCTGCCTCCTGAGCCAACTATGGAAGCCATCTTTGAGAGAGGCTGATGGCGTCAGGCTGGCCCTGGAGAAAATGATTTCTTTCCCAAACAAGCTGGGTTGTGGTGGTGCAACCATAGCCAGAGTCCGGAAGATGCTGCTGCTGCTGCAGCTCCGATGGGCTGCCATGGTGTAGCTTTGCTTTTAAAATCACTCTTGGAGCTTGGCCAATGAGGGGTTTTGTTTCTGATCACCCTAGTCTAGCATTCATTTGTCCTTAAAACTTCTCACATTAAAAATGTTATGTGTTGAGCACGCCTTTAATCCCAGCACTCGGGAGGCAGAGGCAAGCGGATCTTTGTGAGTTCGAGGCCAGCCTGGTCTACAGAGCGAGATCCAGGAAAGGTGCAAAGCTACACAGAGAAACCCTGTCTCGAAAAAACAAAACAAAACAAAACAAAACAAAACAAAACAAATAAAATAAAATAAAATAAAATGTTATATGCTTTTTGCAGAAGGAAAACAGAAAACAAGAGAGGACCTGACAAAAATTTCTTCAGCTGGAAACCCTTGTTGTTGTTGTTGTTTGGGTGCATTTTTTAGAGGCTATAGGGGAAGAGACCACCCCTGTACAATGAACATTCACATAGTTTCTAATCTTCCTCTATTACTGATAGGGAATTGATGTCACCAGGGTGCAGGGGTGCTAACCAATAGGATAACCTCTTGAAAGTGATTTCTGAGACTTTTCCCTGTTGCAGTAAAAACACTGTAAAGATCACCACCGCACATGTTTGTAGTCATCGTAAGGCAAGCCAATCTCCCCAGCTAAACACCCTCCTGTCCCGTGTTAGGCAGTTTCTATCACAGACCTCTGGATTCTCTGGGTCAGAACAGATTCGCAGGCTTTTTCTCCCAGCAAGCCCCTCATCCCTCTCCACGGCTTGGCTTACATACCCCTAGGGATGGAAATCTCTTTCCCGGCCCTGAATTTCCCAGCTTTCATGGCCCTGCCTCTGGGAAATGTGCCCTTGGAGTGAAATAAAGCATGTGCCCCTGGTCTTCACTGCTGACACTGGTTATTGAATGAGCAGAACAAACCAGGCCCCCATACGGCTGCAGCCAGCTCCACATGCCCTGCCCCTCCAGTTTGTCATACATGCTGCCTGTTCAATGCACCTACTTACAGAGTCAGTTCCTGGGACTCCAGTGTGGATTCCTCCCTGGGGAGCCCCACTTGGCCACTCTGTTTAGGGGTCAGGCACTCCCACGATCCCTTCTCTGCCCCAGCTGATCACTTAATGCTCACTTGTTGCTCTCTCTCTCCCCCTACTCCCCACCCCCATCCCCGCTATAACTGGTGGCAGGCTTGAGGCTTCAGAGCCATCTCTGCACCCGGAAGTTCCTGGGAGTACAGCTCAGTGGAGGAACACTTTCCTGACATGCAGAAGACCCGAGCGTTTGATCGCCAACACTAAACCGAACAACAAAGCCGCCAAACCAATCTTACTGGCTAAACATCTGGTGCATAGGGTTCTGACTCACCCAGCCTAAGAATGAGCTTATGGGGGTAGTAGGTTCATTGTTTACTCCACAAGAAATGGTCACTAAGTGAGTACCATAAGCCACTTTTACTCAATACCAGGGACAGAGAGCATGGGCAAGCCAGGACAGGGCCTGGTCTAGCCCAAGTCCTTTGTATTGGGAATAGGTAGAATTACCAAGTCCATGGAGAGGGTCAGGGCAGGAACTGGACAGAGAAGAGAGGAAGAGTAGCCGAGAAGCTAAGTGGGGCTGTCCACCCTAGAGGAGGAGGCTTCTGTTGAGGCAGCCTCCTTGCTGAGGGCTGGCAGAGTTCAGGGAACAGCAGGTGAAGACATTCTGAGGTCCTGCGTACCACCTTGATGTGGTTGCTCAGACCACACCCATGGTGCAGCGTTGTGTACCAGGCCCAGGACTGGTGTCAGCTCCAGGAATCTGCCCTGCCTCTGACCTGATTAGATGGTTGCAAATCCACAACAGGCAAGAATTCCTGCTGCTCGATGACTCAGCTCCTCCCCTGCCTGTGTCTCTGGTCTCAATTAAGCAGCTGGCCATGGGATTGTTGCTTATAAACTGACTTCTGATCAGGTGGCTAGTTCATTCCTCTTACTGGCCAGTCTTGACCAGGGCTTTCTCTGAGCCTGGCACTGTGAGAGAGTGGGTATGATCTAGGTGGGTCCTTCTCTTGAGGCCTACTGATTGCAGGGTTGTCCAACCTTTTGATACTGTGACTTGATGTTTGATGTCAATATGCTGGGCTGGGTTGGTAGCTCTCCTGGGATGCAAACAGCCCTTGGACCTCATATTGGGCACACTAGAGAGAAGACAGAAAATCCACATGGGGAAACCCAGCAGGGCAAGACAGCAGAGAGGCCTTCAGCTGCCCATCAAGCAGGAAACAGGGCAACTTTAGCTTAGTCTCGAAGAAGGATGAGGTTGTCCCATAAATGGCCAGTTGGTCTGTGCAAAGACCCTATAGCTTTGGTGTGTTGGAGCTCAGTGGAAAGCCTGCATTCTCTGCTTATGGAAGATGCCTTTTGCCCATGACAAACTGACCCTAATTTGAAGGGATTGCCAACAGAGAGGTGTCTCCATCTCTGGCCACACACAGAGTTTGTGTCTTCCTGGAAACCAGCTCAGTGCAGCTGGCACAGCCTCTTCCCCAGGCAGGCTCTGAGCAGCGGGCTGCTGTGTGGTAAGGAGAACAAGGCTACATTATAAGAGCTTCATAGGCTGGCCGTGGGCAAACAGAAAGCCCGAGTGTGCCCAGGGACAGCAGACTGCTTAGAATAGATCACCAAGCTTGGCTCTGGGAGCCAGGAGAGCAGCCAACAAGAAGAACCAGGTCTTTATGAAGGGGAGGCCCAGCTTGGCGTGAACGAGAGTGTGCATACCTGCCATCTATCTACAGCATTTGACAGGCCTCTGGCTCTGGGTGGCCCCACAGACATGGATGCTCGCAGCATACAAAGTTTACAGGTGGACTGTCTGCTAGAGGATGCAGCTTCCAGCTTGCTTCCCTCTGCCTCCCATTCCAGATGAAACCAGTGGCTGATGAGAACAGCCTCCAAGGCTCTGTGCACTGGACATGAAGTGGACAGTTCCTCTACAGCCCAGGAGGTGGGCTGTGGGAGCACAGCCCATAGAGATGGAAACTGATGGTCAGGGAACAGCAGCCACGTGACCAATTCATAGCAGGTACATGACAGATGGACCATGGAGCCTAGACCTGCCTGAACCCGGGCCCAGTTCACACTGCGACATGTGTGATGTGGGTGTGGTGTATGGCAGTACTCTTATCACATTGGCTATGGAGAACATCACTCAACATTGCATGGCCAAACAGCTGTTTATGAAGATTCTGGGGCTCAGGGATTGGGTGGGGCTGCATGGCTGGGGCCCAAGAAGCTGAGCCTTGTTCAATTCTCATTGCAATGACTAGGCTGTCCATCAGGGGCCCTAGCTCCTCCTCCAGCCTCTCCCCACAGCCCTTCCTGGGAGCTGGTTGGTGCTTCCTCACAGCATACAGCCCTCTAGCTGAGCATCTCCAAGGAAGAGGGAGAGACTGCAGTAGCTGGTCATGAGCACTGACCCAGTTTCAAGCCATACAGCAAAACAAGATCCACATAAATGACTTCTGAGCCCAGCACAGGGTGGGGCTCAGCAGGTCCTCAGGAGACTTTCATAGGTCCATTGAACTCATGGATTCTCCATCACTGTTTCCAGAGGAGGAATCTGAGGCTTAGGGAACTAATTGGCTTAAGACCACTTTGCTGGGCAATGCTACACCACACCGCCCCCTCGTGGCCACAAGTAACATGTCCTGAGTACAAGGCCAGGGCTTCTGAGGTGTTATTTAGGGACCAGGCCCTCCTGGGGTAAACCATAGCCTTTGCCCAGGACTGGGTGATGGCTGCCTTTGGTGCTACTGAGGGGGTGGGGCTCTGCAGAGCAGATAAGCCCCGTGACTCCTCACCTGGTTCTCCCAGTCAAAATCCCCACAGGACACACTTTACAAGCAGGAGAGGCGGAGGGACCTGAACACTGGTGCTTCGCATCAACCCTCACCTGACCGCTGCTCCTTTTCCTCTCTTCCTTCTTAGGAAACTCAGCGCCCTCCTCTTGACCCCATGGAGCTCTCTGTATTCATGCTCAGGAATGTGTCTCTACACAAGGGGGCACATAGATGTCTATTACCTGGAACTAGAAGACTTTCTGACCTCTCCCTCTCCCTTTATCCCTCTCCCTCCCCATCACTGTCCTTGACTCTCTCTTCCAGTCTCTGGTTTTTGTTTTTGTTTTTGTTTTTTGGCTTTTCGAGGCAGGGTTTCTCTGTGTAGCTTTGCACCTTTCCTGGATCTCGCTCTGTAGCCCAGGCTGGCCTGGAACTCACAAAGATCCTCCTGGCTCTGCCTCCCGAGTGCTGGAATTAAAGGCATGTGCCACCACCGCCCAACTCAATCTCTGGTTTTTGAGACAATATCTCACTATGTAGACCATGCAGGCCTCCAATTCACAATCCTCCTGCCTCTGCCTCCTAAATACTGGATTACCATCACACTGGCTCTGATCTTTCTCCTGGAGGTCACCCATGAGTTTCACTGTCCCTCTAGATCTACCCAGTACCAGTCAGGATAGATGACTGGGATGCCGAGTCCCCCATGTAGACACCACTTCAGCCCCAGTGCTGGAGTCCTGCTGTCTTCACTGAAGAACCTGAGAGAAAACAAAAAAAGCCAGGTGGAGCAGGTGGCAGCGGTGGCACACGCCTTTAATTCCAGCACTCGGGAGGCAGAGCCACATGGATCTCTGTGAGTTCGAGGCCAGCCTGGGCTACAGAGTGAGATCCAGGAAAGGTGCAAAGCTACACAGAGAAAAACCAAAAACCAAACAAACAAAAAGGTCAGGTGGTAATGGCACCCACCTTTAATCCCAGCGCTCTAGAGGTGGAGGCAGGTGCATCTCTGTGAGTTCAAGAACAGCCTGGTCTATAGAGTGAATTCCAGGACAGCCAGGGCTACAGAGATACCCTGTCTCAAAACAAAAACAAAAACAAAACACCTGATAGAAGCTGGCACGGTGATACATGCCTGTAACTCCAGCACTCACCAAGGACGTAGATCCATTCTTGGCTGCAGAGAAAGCCTTTGAGGCCAACCTGGGTTACATGAAACCCTGTCTCAAAAAGAGAAAGGGGGAGAAGGAGGAGAAGGAGGAGGAGGAAGGGGAGGAGGAGGAGAGGGAGAAGGAGAGGGAGGAGGAAGAAAGGAAGGAAGAGGAGGAGGAGGAAACAAGAATAAGTAAACAAAAAGCTGATGAAGAGGCTGCATGTTACTCTTGTGGCCACCTCAAGGCCTTTCAATGTGCCACTCTTGAGCTCTGCTTCCTGTCATATGCTGGATATCCTCTGGCCCTTATTTTGGGCCCAGCATAGGCAACACCTCTTGCCAATAGCCCTGTCTATCCTGGACTACCTTAGAACAGCACTGGGCACTCTGCTCCTGCCAGACAAGAAATCCCCTTCCCTAGACCTGTATGTCCCGCTCAGAATAGAGACAGCCTCTCCATGTTCACCCACCTTCTGCTGCCCTGGTGCAATGGACTTGGGCCAAGCCACCCACAGCCTGCAGACAGCCTGCTGGAGCCTTCTCAACCCCTGGAACTGTAAGAGCCAGTTCCCAATGACCCCTTCCCATAGAGCTAGCTGCACATCATCTTGACTCAGCCTCTCTGGAGAGCTGATACAGTGTGGCAGAGAGGAGGGATAGGGGAATTGGGCTGAGGCAGGAGGGATAAGGGGGTGAGTGTTCCTTTAAGGCACACACACATCAGCTTGGCAAGACATGGCTATAACCCTAGGACACAAAAAGAGGAAGTTAGAAGTGTAGAGGAAGTTAGAAGGAGATGCCTCCGAAGCTGAGGCCAGGGCACACAATGAAGCCCAAGAGTCTTGCAAGCACCAGACACCCGCTCCACCTCCCTATGAGACGCCTCTTCATCCCTATTGACCCCCCCACACACACACACACCATTCATTCCTGGCACATTGATAGCACTTGCTCTAATGGGCTCGGTCCTAGGTGCCACTGGTTCAGAATGGACAAAGAGGACAAAGTTCAAGGCCTTCCCTTAACCAGGAGACAAGAAATAAGTAAATAAATGACCATGCTTCTCTTGGAGGAAGGTAAGAGCTACAAAATAGTGCAGGGTGAGGGACGTGGCAATCGTGGTGCCTACCGAATGGTTATTCCCAAGTATTAGTATGCAGCCTCCTCCTCACGCCCACTACAGGAAGAGCAACAGACATTGTGCCTTGGCTTCAGTTCATTCTGTATTTGTGCTCTGTGCGTCTATCATGGAGGTTCCTAGTATTGTGGCTGAGTCCCTCTGCAAATCTTCGACTACGGAGTTTGCATTCCTTAAGGCCTTCCCTGCTCCTGTCGCGCCCTCTGGTGGGAAGGAGCTGTCCTGCAGCCAGATGGTCCTGGGAGACTTTATTTACATAACCACCTTTTTATCTTGCTTCCCCCAGCCGGCTTCACCCCACAGGAAGGATCCTCTCCCTCTTTGGTCGACGAAGAGCCTAAAAGGAATGCTTTCGCTCTCCATTCGTAGACTAATGGTTTACGCCACTTCGAAAAATGTTCTTGACTTTACAGCCTTTTAGCACGTGTAAGGTATTCTTAGAAAACGTGAATTCTACACATGCTCATTTGCCTGGCACTGTTAGGAACAAAGCCCACATGGTTTCCCCTAGGAATCCACATGCTGTATTTAACCAGTGTAGTCTTGGGAACCATGGTTTGGCCTAAGCTGGCATCCGACCTCTGCTACCAGTTTGCCTTGTTAGGAATCACATAGCTCCTTTCTGTGTTTTTTGGCTTTCCCGTGGTATTGATTTCCTGGCAAACACGACTTTATTTGTTTTCCTGTTTTGATATGACACCCAGCTGTGGTGTAGCTCACTCACTGGACCAAGTCTGACTGTCATTTATTTGACAGACATCTGGATGTTCCTAGCACATTGCTACTGCTGAGAATCCAGGAGAGCCAAGCAGGACCCATAGAACGGACATCCACTGAAGGTGGCGAGGCAAGCTGGTTGGATAACACCACAGCCACTATTACACAGGACACCCTGGGCTACTCCTGAAGAGGAAGTAAGGTTGTTGCCGTGTTTGGGGTTGGG
Organism: Onychomys torridus; assembly: GCF_903995425.1. Lineage (NCBI taxonomy): Eukaryota > Metazoa > Chordata > Mammalia > Rodentia > Cricetidae > Onychomys > Onychomys torridus. The sequence goes on from NC_050452.1 coordinate 30,958,542, forward strand.
GTTGGGTCCTGTGGGAACCGGCAGCCCACAACAAATTTCTGGTTTTATTCTAGTGCCCACATGAACTAATGAGAACACTGGGTAAAGGCCAGTGTATGTCTCAGAGTTTTGTGTGGTGGGGATGGGTGGTTGGGGGGGGTGTGTATGTGTGTATGTGCATATGTGTGCATGTGTGTGCCTATGCATGGAAAAGACAGAAGTCTGGGATGTCATTCCTCAAGAGACACTGTCCATCTTGTTTTTGTTTCTTCTGAAATGGAGTTCCTCATAGCTCACCCAAGTAGGCGAGGCTGGCTGACCAGCAAACTCCAGAGATCCTCCTGCCTCTGCCTCCCTGGTATTGAGAGTACATCATCATGCCTGACTTTTCTTACGTGGGCTCAAACTCAGGTCCTAGCGCATACAGAGCAAGTACTTCATAAACAGATACATCTCCCCCGACTCAGAGCTTTTTAAAGGCCCCGCTCCCCACCTGTGTGTACAATGTGGCGAGCAAGGACAAAGAAAGAGATCACCCAGGGCTACTGAGCTGCTGCTGGTGCCTGTGGAAGTACACTGGGGCAATCCAGTGACAACTTGGTGCTGCCTCCTTCTCTATTAACAGCAGGCCACTCTCAACTACAGAACCCATAAGAGAAATCATTAGTCAGGTAGGACCCCAAAGTGGGACTCTGCTTTTTTTGTGAGTCAGTCTCATATGATCTGCACCCCCTGCGAGGCATCCTGAGCTCCTCTTTCATCTTGTTCACTTTGAAGAGCAAAGAAAACATCCTTAGGAACTGGCCCGGCATCTTCCCACGAGGCCCCTTCTGAAGGCTAGGTAGCCAAGATGGCTACAAATTTCAAATCCCAGGTCATTATTAGAATTTTCCTATTGTGTGGCTTTAGCGCGTCCCGTCCCCCCCCATGTGTGTATGTGTGTGTGTTTCTCACTGAGCTTAGAGCTGATCAATGGCTTGCCAAAGATCTCCTGGGAGCCACTTGTCTCTGCCTCTCAGTGCTGGGGTTACAAATGCATATCACCATGCCCAAATTAGAGGTAAACTGAGGTAATCACGCCTACACTGCAAGCTCATTCCCCACTGTCATCTCTCCAGCACCTTCGTATGTCTTATGTCTCAAGAACAATTGTTTTATTGACATACAGCCATGTACAATGGTCTACACATGGTCTCCAGCTGCTTCCCCATTATAACGGCAGGTGATTAGCCATCGGACCATATGCCTATGATTTTAAAACCTTGGCCAACCGGCCTTTTGGGGAGTATTGACTGCTCCCTGTATAGGCCAGCAGGTTCCCATCAGGCAATAGGAACAATTTCAAGACTGACTCCTGAAAATTATGGCTTGGGAAACAGTCATAGGCTGCTTGCTGGCCCCTTAGTGGTGAGCAGTGTGTGTGTGTGTGTGTGTGTGTGTGTGTGTGTGTGTATCTGTTTTCAGTCCAGATTGCCAGAGGCTAGCATCAGCTGAGAAACATGCTACATATCCTGGTAATCTTAGTAGTTATACTTTTGCAAGCAAAGTAGACTGATCCAAGGTGACTAGTGGGGTGCCCATCCCAAGCTTTGCCAGTCTGTCCCATCCATTTATACTAAGTGGGAGTGTTCCAGACCCCAGCTGCAGAGATGGCCTATAAGTCTTCCTTATTTATTTTATGTGCATGGGTATGTCTGTTTACCACATACATGCCTGGTGCCCTTGAAACTGGAGTTACAGATAGTTGTGAGCCTCCACATTGTTGCTGGGAATTGAACTGGTGTCCTCTGGAAGAGCAGCCAGTGCTCTTAATCACTGAGCCATCTTTCCAGCTCCTGGCCTATATTTAATGAATGGGTTACAAAGGGCTTTTCTATATGTTACTAACTTTGGAAGAATTAGAATGAAGTTTCCAAAGATCCAGAGGTTCCTGGGGTTTCAGATAGTTTGAAGAGGCAGCCAAGAGGCCTGAAGGTGGCATTGCCAAGCAGTATGAAAGTACCTACATTCCTTTTGTTTTTGCAGACAGGGTCTTACTCCCAGCTTAGCCTGAAACTATGTAGCTCAAGTTGGAGATTCTGCTGCCTCTGCTTCCTGAATGCTAGGATTACAGATATTAGTCACATCTGGCTGCAACTTCCTGAATGCTAGGATTACAGATATTAGTCACATCTGGCTGCAACCTCCATTTCTGAGGCAAACGACTTTCAGCTAATGGCCTGTATTACACAAGCCTGCAACACCTCACACCAAGCTAGAGGGTCACAGATCTCTACTAGAAACCCCAGAAGTGCCCACTAACTGGAATTCCAGGCACCTGGATGTCTTAGAAATAAGGTTCTCAGGTAAGTATGTATGCTATCATCTGAACCAGGACTTCTGCATGTACTGTCTGAAGGTTTTATGACTAGCTCTAAAGTGTTGAGTCTCTTTCCCTAGTGCTTTTTTTTTTTTTTCTCGGCCTAGTTTATGGTTTTCTAAGTAAATATATAAGAAACATAATCGATGCATTACTTTACAGAACACTTCACTTGTACCTTCTGGAATTTAAGGGTTTTACTGTATAGATGCTAAACCCATTTTAAATATTTTCATACTTTGTCCTATTTATTACTCTATCTTAAGCATTTTTTTTTCTAGAGATATGTAAACACTCTTCTGTTGTTTTTCAAGACAGGGTTTCTCTGCCTAGCCCGGCTGTCTTGGAACTTACTCTGTGGATTAGGCTGGTCTTGAACTCAAGAGAACGGCTTGCCGTTGCCTCCGACTAGGATTAAAGGCATATGCCATCACTGCCCAGGGTAAACAATCTTTTAAAAAAAGATTTGCAATCATCTGTACTTCTGGGTCTGTGTGTGGGTTTGTGCATTTGAGTGCAGGTGACCTCAGAGGCTAAATCCTTGATTTGAACCACAAACTAAATGAATAAATGTCACCATACAACACAGAAGGCCCAAAAGCCAAAGAAGAGATTACATTATCAGGTCTATTTATTTATGTAGCCCTGGCTGTCCTGAACTATGTGGACCAGGCTGGCCTCAAACTCACAGAGTTCTGCCTGCCCCTGCCTCCTGAGTGCTGGGATTAAAGGCATGCTTCACTACACTTGGCTAAGTCTTTTCTTTCTTTTTTTCTTTCTTTCTTTTTTTTTTTTTTTAAATTTCCTAATATATGGTCTTCTTAGCTATTCAAGCTGACTTGGAACTTACTCTATAGCCCCAGCTGTCCTGGTACCTGTGATCTTCTTGCTTGATTCCTGAGTGCTGGGATTGCAAACATGTGCCTTCACACCTACGTGTGCTATCACACACCTGGCTCCATTACTGATTTTACTTATCCTCACTGTCAGCAATGTACACACAGCTGAGTGCTTACTTGGGGCTACTACCTGAGAGAACACCTGAATAGTTTGTTGGTAAGAGACCTCCAAGCATTCTGTATCCCCCAAGTGAAAGAACAAAACCCCCCTACTACTCCCAGGGGACCCAGAGAGAAGCAGAGCAGGGAAAAACAGTAGCAAGGTTGGTTTTCCACACCAGCTTTTGAAGAAGGAAGTTGCCTTTTCTTACTCCACTACTAAAAACATGGATGACAGGCTTATTTCCAGACAAAACAGGAAATATATTAAATAATTTCCAGAAGGAAATCTCCTTCAATGAGATTTAACATTTTAATTAATGTGTTATAAATCGAACACTGATAACCATACACTAATATGCTTGCTATGATAAACTAAGCCTTTGAATCATACTGTCAAATACAACTTCAGAACTTGCTGCAACAAAACACCCAGTTATTGATATCTTGAGAAACAGTCTTATTTCCTTTGGCTTGCAACCTGCAAAGTTGAATATGATTATTAAATAATCCACCATCTCTCTATCCTAGAAGGCTACAGAAAACTAAACCACTCACAGTTAGGATTTAAGAATACAGCTTTAATTTCTTGGTCATTTTTGATCATATAAATATATAAATCTTAACAAGGTAACACTGTTAACTGTAATAAAGGCCATAAAAATAACAGCTCTGCCATATTGCACAGATAAATTAATTCAGTTGGCTTCCCCAGCCCCCCCACCAAACAACTTCCGGATCAGAACTGGAGGACACAGGGATCTACACTCTCGGCATTGAATATTGACAATATCAAGTCGTTTACAGAAAATAAACTTTTAACAGTCCACATCCTGACATCATAAGGCAGGATCTCATAACACTCGGAACAAGAGTCTCCTTGGAGTCCTCCTGCGGCAGAGGTGCAAGCTCAGAGCTGCGGTCTGTCATCGCAGCTGGGGAAGTGGTCCTCGGTCCGAAACAGGACCGGCGGCTCGTAGGCGGCGCGCTGGGGCCCGCTGGGCGCCGACTTGAAGAGAGAGGGAACACTGATGGTGTGCAACAGCCTCCGGAAAGCCCGAGGGAAGGTCCCCAGCTCGGCTTCGGCCTTGGTGACCTGCTCCTCCAACCTGGCCACGCTGCAGCCGATCATCCTCACGAAGGCCTCGAGCTTGTCGATCCTGCCGTAGATGTGCCTCATCTCCGCCGCTTTGGCGTGAATCTGCGGCACGCCCTCGCTCACCACGTGGGACGAGTCTCCGCGAATCATGTCCAGCATGCCCACGAACTCGTCCACCCTGGCCAGCAGCTCCTCCAGGCTGGCGTCCAGAGCCTCCACCTCCGGCCGCGGGCCCGGGGCGGGCAGCAGGCTGGAGGCGTAGCCCAAGGCGGCGCGGCGCAGCAGCGGCAGGTCGCGGCCCGGCGCGTCCACGGGGCCGTCATCCTCCCACGGCCCTGACGCGCTGCTGTGGCTCTGCGATACGTGGCCGCTGTCCCCGCTCCACGCAGCACCCAGCGGCTCAGCCTCCTCAGTCGAGGCCTCTCGCGGGAGGGTTCCGCCGGCGGGTCTGTCCTCCATGGCCCGCTCAGCCGCTTCCGGCGCTAAGCGGTTACGTCACCTTCCCACGTTTTCTGCTTCCGGCGCCGCCTGAATGCGTCACGCTATTTACAGCCGGATAATCTTCTGCATAGATTCCCAGGATGCCCAATCGGCTACCGTCCTCCTTGCCTGAGCATTCGTTTTGTGTGCCAATCCTGTTTCTACATGTTAATATTCCAGAAAGGATGATGATTAGATGATAGATAGGAAAATGGGTAGATGACAGATACATAATAGATGATAAATAGATTAGGCCAGTTGTGCTATATGCATTTAATCCCAGCATTCCGGAGACAGGCAGACAGATCTCTTGAGTTCAAGGCCAGCCTGGCCAGTTTCAGGCTGGCCAGGGCTGCATAGTGAGACCTGGTCTCAAACAAACCAACAAACCAATAGATGATTGGTAGGTAGATAAAGGGTAAATTGATAGATGGTAGTGTAAGAGGAATACAATAAAGCAGATCTAAAGATGTCCATGTCCTTCTTGCATATCCACATAGCTAGGTTATCTCTGTCTGTTCACCTGCCCTATGGCCAGTGAGGCTAAGCCTCTTCGGATGGTGTGATATTCCAAAGACCTGCCTGGGAAGTCAAACTCCAGGCGTTTTAGCTCAAGGCGTTTGTGCAAACAAAACATTTCTCATTTTTTATTATTAAAGCAAGCAAAACCACGAGGTGACGTTTATAATTAAGCAAATACAAGTACAGCAAGGAAATACACCTGGCGTCATTATCTTCTTTGGTCTTGTGAAAAGAGCCAAGAATATTCCTCCCAGGCCTTTGCCCTTCCACATAGATAATTTGGATATGCCAAGGCATTCCCTTCATATCCTTGCTTCCAAGTGTATTCACTTATTATAATTTATGTGATTCTTTCTAGAAGGCCATCTTGTGGAAAGAACATTCTGCACTCTGCCCCACCCATAGTTCACAGAAAGTTCACAGCTTTCTTACACAGCTCCCATATCCATCCATTGTATAGGACCCACCAGCACCCATGCAAGGTTCCTGCCTTCTTCTTTTCCTTTACCAGTGATAGTAAAATAAACTGTAAGCAAAGCAAGGAAGGTGGAACACAAAATCATCCTAAGGATGTGTTCATCTCAGCCTCTTTACAAAAGAAATAATAGTTCCCAAGCATGGATTACATCAAGGTGTTGCCAGGGAGGGAAAAACACAAGATGGGAGTAAAATCTTTAAAATTCTTAGAAACATCGAAGGTGCCATCTCCCATGCAGTCTGGTAGGTCTTATTCTTCAGCACTGTCATCTGAATAAAGGCCTAAAGCAACAATTAAGAAAGTGGGGAACAACTGAGAAAGGCTGGGGCTGTTTACTAACGATGCACATGCACAGGCAGGCACCCACACACAATGCAAAAGACTAGGTGGTGGAAACAGAGTTGGAGTTTATGAGGTGTTCAACACATACTCTTCATGGGTAAAGTTTACATGACCTCTTTCTGTAGAATATGATTTTAAGATGTGTTATAATTGTTTATGCTGTGGAACATTTAATGATGCAAAGATGTGTTGCATTCTTTTGTATTGCATTTATTTAGCTCTGGGAAGCTGTGTTACTTTGCCTGTCTAAAACATCTGATGATCTAATAAAAAGCTGAATGGCCAATAGCGAGGCAGAAGAAAGGATAGGCGAGAGAATAAATGGAAGGAAAAATCTGGGAGAAGAGGATCCAGGAGCGAGAGAAGGAGGAGGATGCAAGTGGCCAGCCACCCAGCTACACAACCAACAATGGAGTAAGAAAGAAAAGATACACAGAAATAGAAAAAGGTAAAAGCCCAGAGAGGCAAAAGGTAGACAGGACAATTTAAGGAAAGCTGGCAAGAAACAAGCTAAGGCTGGGCATTTATAATTAAGAATAAGCCTCCATGTGTAATTTATTTGGGAACTGGGTGGTGGGTCCCCAAAATAGCTAAGAGCAAAAGAATAAAAAACAGCCAACAACATCTTTTCCCACTGGGAATTAGAATTAGAGAAAAACAAAAACAACCTTGAGCAACAAAATAGAGAAAACTACAAGCTGTTTCAACTCTTCACCATGCCGGTCCTCTGTGCTGGCTGACCCGAGTCCACCACTGCGAACCTAAAACAACCAGGAGGAACTTGCTATGCACACATGAGCGGTCAGCCTTTCATATCCAGAGGTTAAAAAAAGAAATGTTAACCACTTCTGGGAACACTAGTTCCTTAATCCAGGGTCCTCTGATGTACTTGCCATCTAGAAACATCTGGAAAGCCTTAGTAACAGCCTCTCTCTGCCTTTATTCTTGCCTATTTCTCTGTCCTACATCCACACTCTCACTGTGTGGTCTAGGTTTTCTTCAGTTTTCCAACATGATATGCTTAGCAGGCATACCTTGGGTGACTGTCCTATTGGAAATGGCATTATGTTCCACTGAGTGGTTTTGAAATCTTTTTTTATTTTTTGTTTATTCAGAGCTGAGGACAGAACCCAAGGCCTTGCACTTGCGAGGCAAGCATTCTACCATTGAGCTAAATCCCCAACCCCTGAAATCTTTCTTATGGTGTCTGCATGTTGACTTTGATATAAATATGGATCTTGGGGTTGGGGATTTAGCTCAGTGGTAGAGCGCTTGCCTAGCAAGCACAGGTCCTGGGTTCGATCCTCAGCTCAAAAACAAAAACAAAAACAAAAAAGAAGAGCAGGAGAGATGGTTCAGTGGTTAAGAGCACCGACTGCTCTTCCAGGGGTCCTGAGTTCAATCCCCAGCAACCACATGGTGGCTCACAACCATCTGTAATGAGATCTGGCGCCCTCTTCTGTATACATAATAAATAAATAAATCTTTAAAAAATATGGATCTTAAATGCATTTGGATCTTCAAAGGTAACTTTCTTATTTCAGAGGACATATTCTTGCCACTCGGCTGTGTTTTGAAGAGTGAAACATAGCTGTGTACTTTGCTGCTATCTGTGTGACCTGATTATTTTCTGGCACCTTGCAGCCCATGAAGAATTATGGTCAAAACCTACAAGGGTTGGTATAGTTCAAGGCATGACTAAACCGTACTGTAGCTGGTGAAGACTGTGTGGATAAGATTCCTTTGCACAAACTGGAAGATTCAGAAAATGGATAGCTTTGTCTGTACTTTGGAACTTCCGCTCCTCTGGGAGGCAAAGGAGGAGAGCTAGGTGTTGTGGTGCATTGTCTGATGTGTCTTGTGTAACCTCAGGTTAATTTTTTAAAGTCTATCTGATACTGTGTGGTAATGAAGCTTGAAAAGAGAGTAAGAAGTGCCCGTACTGTCATAAGGTCCTCACCATCACAGGGGCTTCAGAGATGCTGGAGAAAGGGGGGACGTTATCAGGGCCCAGGCAGCAGCTCTGGCAGGCATTCAAGGTAAACCAAACACTCACTGAGCATTCATTTGCCTTTGCCTCAAAAGATTCATCTATAAAGCTGGGTTTTGTTTCTATTTTTATGGTGGTTTTGTTTTTTGTCCTTTTTTTTTTTAAATTTACTTAAAGAATGATGGAAATGGAGAGATGGTTTTGTGGTTAAAAGCACAGGCTGCTCTCTCTGAGAACTTGAGCTTGGTTCCCAGCACCCATACCGGACAGCTAACAACTGCCTATAACTCCAGCCCTAGGGGATCAGATGCCCTCTTCTGGCTTCTATGGGCTCCTATACCCAAGCAGAATACACTACTGACACACGCACATAACACATACAATGATAATAATCTTTTTTTAAAAAAAAGAATAGTGAATTTTTTGCTCAGGTAACAGAAGTCTCTGTGGGTGTTAATAAACAAGTCATATGTGAATCATTAAAAAAATTGATGTTCTCCCTTTAGGCCTTGATGTCAAGCAGAATGAACTTGGTGTAGCTCGCAAGGTCCCCAGTAAGTACTGTGGGGGACAGAGGTTTCTGGAGTCATGGCAACAAAGTGGCAGAATCAGCTGCACTCCACTGCACCTTGGCCTCCTGATAATGGCTTTGTGTTCTCCAGTGGACAGGTACTGATGGGGCCATTGACACTTTGGACACTTTCTGATTATCTGGGGAGTGACGACCATGCCTATGGTCGTCACAAAGATTATTCAACTTCAGTTTAGGGTTAGTGGAAGACTCAGAGACAGGGAACTGTCGCAGTTGTGTTTCTACAGCTGCGGCAAAACATCATGACCCAAAAGCAAGTCGGGGAGAGAAGGGATTTTGGCTTACATTGCTGTTCATTATTGAAGGAAGTCATGACAGGCTCTCAAACAGGACAGGATCCTGGAGGGGTGCTGCTTACTGGCTTGCTTCCTACTTTCTTAAGAACCCAAAATCACCAGCCCAGTATTGGTGAAATTATTAAGGCCACTCTATGTAGTTAAAGGTTTATTTTGTGGGGTAACTTACAAATGAAGGGATAGGTTGCAGGGTCTGGGAAAGGGATGGCACAGTCCAGCGGTGTTCTCTGGAGAACTCTGCTCGGTCTACCTCCAGCGTCCAAGGTCCTGGAACCAAGAGAAGCCTCTCCTCTCGATCCTGGGTCTTCAGCGTCCTCTCTCAGCCCCGAAGTTCCTCAATGGGGAACTTCCAGGCCAAGGCTGGAATGGCTACCCACTACAGCCCAGGAATGGCATCACCCACCATGGCCTAGGCCCTCCCTCATTGATCACTCATTGAGAAAATGCCTTACAGCTGGATCTCGGCGAAGCATTTCCCCAACTGAGCCTCCTTTCTCTCTAGCTTGTGTCAAGTTGATACACAAAACCAGCCAGTACAGGAACCACACAGAAGTACAGGTAGGAACTAGGCCTGATCTGAGCAGAGCGGGTAGGTCCAGCTGGGCTTTCCTGGAACTGATTTGGTGTCTGCCTCTGTCAATCAAAGGAGTACTATAACTACACCCTGAAGTCTTGGTGGTTTATTTCCCATTATGTAGATGTTCATTGCAAGCCAACCTCTCTGTATCCTCTTAACTGCAGGGCCTGGATGGCAGAGCATCTGTCCAGGCTATTGTGGATCAGTTTGATTTTATTTTTACTACATTTATTTATTTTTGGGCATGTGCACATGAGTGCTGTGGTATACACATAAAGGGCAGAAGTAAAGCTCACACCATTCCCAGTTAGCTCTCTCCATTTTTGCCTCGTACTTGTGGATCAGATGTAACCGTCTTGTTAAATAAGAAACACAGAGCCAGTTGCAGAGTTAAAAACCAAGAGGTCAGAGCAATAGCTGAGAGCCTTACCCTTCACTGCTTCTGCTGTCTTTCCTCTCCGCAAGAGAGCTACTTCTGTCTGTGTGTCTTTTCTTTTTATAGATTTTCTGTTTTGCCTTCTCATTGGTTGTAAACCCAACCACATGACCTCCTCATCACTGCCTGTCTGTACAGACCTCCAGGACTTCTATGGTTGGTATTGAAATTAAAGGCGTGTGTCGCCATGCTGGCTGTATCCTTGAACACACAGAGATCCCCCTAGCTCTGCCTCCCAAGTGCTGGGATTGCCAGCCGCTGCCATGACAAGGAAAATGTAAGCCACGAGCCACGTGGCAAAGTATAGATTAATAGAAATGGGTTAATTTAAGATAGAAGAAGTAGATAACAAGGAGCCTGCCATGGCCATACAGTTTATAAGTAATATAAGCGTCTGAGTGATTATTTTATACGTGGGTTGTGGGACTGCAGGGGCTTGGTGGCACCTGGAGAGAAGCTCTCCAACTACATGGATCAGATGTAAGCTCTCAGCTTCTGCTCCAGGGCCATGCCTACCTGCCTGCTGCCATGCTCCCCAGCATGATGGTCATGGAACACTAGGACTGTGAGCCCCTGAGGAAATGCTTTCTTTTGTAAGTTCCATGATCATGGTGTCCTCTTGTGGTGTGGTGAGGTATCCATCAGAGAAGACCATTTGGACATGGGTTCAAGCCAATAGAAACTCTTTATTAACCAGTTGGTGACTATGCTGGGTGTTGAGGATCCAAGTGCAGTCCCAAGATGTTTTCAGGGTGATCTTTTAAGCACAAAAACCAAACCATATCCTGGGTTGACACACCTCAGTTATCAAGAACAGTTAGCCAGAAGCAGAACTACAAAGCCAAAAAAGCAGGGTTAGTACATTTAGGGACTTTCTGTGAGCTATGAACTATGATAGATTTTAGGTCTCTGTTCTTGTTTTGGAAGGTGGTGTTACCTACATGCTGGGCCTTTCATCATGGCATCAGTAGTGCTAAGGTCTGAGGCCTGTTATAATGGCAATAGAAAAGTAACTAAGACATCCAGATCCAGTGGAGAGACACTGTCTCAAAAATTAAAGGTGAAGCTGGGTGGTGGTGGTGGTGCATGCCTTTAATCCCAGCACTTGGGAGGCAGAGGCAGGTGGATCTTTGTGAGTTCGAGGCCACCCTGGTCTACAGAGTGAGATCCAGGAGAGGTGCAAAGCTACACAGAGAAACCCTGTCTCAAAAAACCAAAAAAAAAAAAAAAAAAAATTAAAGGTGAATACTAATGCGCGCGCACACACACACACATGTGCACACACACACACACACACACACACACACACACACACACACACTCCCTATATACACATAGTAACCATCATATATACTATCTTAGTTAGGGTTTCTATTGCTGCAATGAAACACCATGACCAAAAAGCAAGTTGGGGAGGAAAGCTGTTATTTGGCTTACACTTTGATATCACTGTTCATTACTGAAGGAAATCAGGACAGGAACTCAAACAGAGCAGGAATCTGGAGGCAGGAGCTGGTGCAGAGGCCATGGAGGGAGGAATGCTGCTTACTGGCTTGCTCAGTCTGCTTTCTTATAGAACCCAAAACCACCTGCCTGGGGATGACACCACCCACAGTGGGCTGGTCCCTCTCCCCATCAATCACTAAGATCTTATAAAGGCAATTTCTCAATTGAGGCTCCCTCCTTTCGGATAACTCTAGTTTGTGAGTCAAGTTGACATAAGAATGACTAGCCAGTACATATTATGTACATATTTTGTTTTTGTTTTTGCTTTTGTTTTGGAGCTGAGGATTGAACCCCGTACCTTGTGCTTGCTAGGCAAGCGCTCTACCACTGAGCTAAATCCCCAACCCCGTGTACATATTTTTTTAAAACTGACTATACAGGGGCTGTAGAAATGGCTCTGTGGTTAAGAGCACTTGTTGCTCTTGCATAGGATCTGGGTTCAGTTCCTCATACCCACATCATATGGCTCATAATTGTCTGTAATGATGGTTCCAAGGGATCTTATGCCCTCTTCCAGCCTCCGATGGCACCAGGAACACATAATTGCTTATAGACATACTTTTAGGTAAAACATCCACATATAGATAATAAAAATAAATCTTAAAAACATTTTTCTGTGTATGGCTGTTTCGTCTGTGTGTATGTCTGTGTACCATGTACATGCCTAGTGACCGCAAAGGTTGGAAGAGGGCATTAGATGCTCTGGAACTGGAGTTACAGACAGTTGTGAGCCACCATATAGGTTCTGGGAGTTGAACCTGGGTCCTCTTCAAGAACAAGTACTCTTAACCACCAAGCCATATTTCCAGCTCCCAAATAAATCTTAAAACAAAGAAAGTCGAGCCCATAAACAGACATGCACACATATATATTCTATAGACAGATGTGCATACTTCCCTGGGTTAGCTGATAATAAATGGTACAGATGAATAACATTCACACATAAGTCACTTTCAATTTTTTCAGTACCCCAGGATTCATCCTAACTTTGTTTGCTTTGAGTGCTTGAATCTTCTGAATCATTCTTTTATCAGTTATTGTTTTTTCAGAGACAGGCTTTCTCTGTGTAGCCTTGGAGCCTGTCCTAGAAATCACTCTGTAGGCCAGCCTGGCCTCAAACTCACAGAAAGCGGCCTGCCTCTGCCTCCCAAGTGCTGGGATCAAAGGCGTGCAGCACCACTGACCAGCCTGAAAATTTTTATGTGTGTATGTGTGTGTTTGACATATGTGTATAGGTCCCCGTGGAGGCCAGAGAAAGGTAATGGATCCCCTGGATCTGGAACCACAGAAGACTCCAAGCCACCTGACATGGGTCCTCTGAAAAAGTGGCAATCACTCTTCTGAATCATTCTTAACCTTGGGCTGCTGGGTGGAGAGACTGTCATAGCCCTTGCTTGATGAAATGGAATGTAGAGGCATGCATGGTTTCTTGTGTCTTTCTTACTTGGCTCATCTGCATTTCATAAGTGATCACGTGTCATAGAATCTAAGCAACTGCCAAGACACCTTGCCACTGGCCTTGGCTTTGTCAGCGGCTCTGGAAGCCATCTGTCTGTCCTGTATGTATCTGTCATTCCCAAACTCCCCTTTTTTCTGAAATCTGAGATTTCACACTGTCTTCCAAAGACTCTGCAGATCCCACTGCCTTCAGCTGCACTGGCTGGCAACAACTGGGCTAACCATTGACTTCTGTTTCTTCTGGAAACACTGTCAGAGCCTCATGTTCACATGACTCACCATGGCAATTTTCCTATCTGCCCAAACCCTCCCATTCCCCTGTGACCCAGCAGCACCGCCAGCCTCCCTTACTCTCTCTGTTTTTCTTACCAATACTTAAAATGCAATTTTTAAAAAATCATCAGGCTTCTCTCTGTAGATTATCAGCCTCTGGGGAGGGATGTTATTCACTGCTGAATTCCCAGAACTTAGACCAGCATGTGGCTGACACGTGGTTTGTGCTAAATACTCAGGACAATCAGAGGTCAATAAGGCATGAAAAGTAAATGTGTATGTGTGTGTGTGTGTGTGTGTGTGTGTGTGTGTGTGTGTGTGTCTGTAGAATATGTGTGCACCTACATGTAAGTATGTGTGTCTATGAACATATGTGTGGAGGACAGATATTAGCATTTAGGTGTCTTCCTCTATTGCTCTCCATCTTATATTCCATTGCATCTTTATTTACGTTATATGTGTGTGGGCTTTCATTTGTCAAGGCGCAAGTGTAGAGGTCAGAGGTCGACATGCCCAATTAGTTCTGTCTGTCCACCATGTGTGTCCCAGGGATCTAACTCAGGTCATCAGGCTCGGTAGCAGGTGCATCTGCCCTCTAAACCACCTAAACAGCCTCACCTTACTTTTTGAGATGCAGTCTCTTCCTGAACCCAGGGCTTGCCGTGGCTAGACTGCATGGCCAGCAAACTGTAGACCTGCTTGTCTCCATTCCCACGGCAGCAGTGTCATGCATACGGCCACCATGCCCAGCTTTTGAAAATTAAATTTAGTTGCCTGCAAAGATTTCAACTGAGGTTTCTGAGCCAGACACTCTGGGTCGTTCTTGACAATTGCCTTGTTCAGCACCTCCCCGCTTCAGTCTGTCACCAAGACACGTGGAGTCTGCCTGTGCCTTGGATTCATCAACTTGTTTTCAGCTATCTCAGGCTTCTAGCATTTAACTGTCTAATGGGCTCTCAGCTTTCAGTGTTATCCCAATCCTGTTAGCAGATCAGCTTGAGGGAACTGGGATTTCATTCCTTCACTGGTCCTTAAGAAATTCCCTTTGCCTTCTGGTCAAGGTTGGCACACACCTTTAATTCCAGCCCTTGGGAGGAGGAGTCGGTGGATCTCTGTGTTGGGGGCAGACTGGTCTGCACAGAGAGTACCAGGACAGTAAGGGCTACATAATGAGACTCTGCCTCAAAAATAATTTTGTGTTAGATGCTTTTATTTGCTAGTGGCATTAGAATCAAGAGGGCCACTTTAAACAGTGAAGTAACAACCAGCCAGATAGACAAACATTCAAAAAGACAAGACGCCCCAGTTGCTTCCTTCTATAAGGGATACTTGTTTTCAGCCTAGGAGTGATGGGAGGAGGCAGGATGACCCCCAGTTGGAGCATCAGACAGGTCAGAGTTTTTGCTGTTCTGCATCTCCTGTGATTTGAAGGCTCACACTTTATTTTTTTTTAAATTTATTTATTTTTTGTGTGAGTACTCCATCTGCATGTACGCCTTTATGCCAGAAGAGGGCATCAGATTCAACTGTAGATGGTTGTGAGCCACCATGTGGTTGCTGGGAAATGAACTTAGGACTTGTGGAAGAACAGCCATTACTCTTAAATGCTGAGCCATCTCTCCAGCTCCTGAAGGCTCACACTTTAATAAGTGGTGCACTTGAGTGATCATTAGTTTGTTTTTGTTTTTTTAAGTTAAAAATTCCTTAATTTTTTATTCCTGGTACCACTACCACAATTTACAGGGCAATATACCTGATGTAATGAAAAGAAAAAGAAAAAGAAAAAGGAAAAGCTACAACAGATAAAGACCTCAGGAATGCACATCTAATTGTCACTACATTGCATGAATCAATAGCTGCACTTTGCAAACTGTGGCTATGACAGTTCAGAACAAGAAGGGTTTTCTGTTTGAAGCTGCAGTAACTTTTCTGACTGTGGATCATCGCTCCTTCTGTGGCAGATTTTTACAGTTCCTCTAGTGCATTTAGGACGACTGTCTCAAAGTAACCTGCAGCTTTCCTGACAACTCCTCACTCGCTCTCCTGCTCAGAACTGGAGCCCTTTTCTGCTGTTTTTTTTAAACCTTCTGCTACCATATCCACCACTTCCACCAGCAGATCCATAGCCACCACCATAGGGACTGCCTGAGCTTCTTCCACCAAAACTGCCCCCTTTCATGGGCCCATAATTTGATTGCTGTTGTCCACTATAATTTCCAAAGTCATTATAGTTCCCACCACCACCATAGTTACCTCCACCAAAATTTCCTCCTTCATTGTAACCATCATATCCTCCTCCACCACCACCATATCCACCACCTTGGTTTCCATAGCCTGGTCCACCACCACCATAGCCTCCTCTACTGCTGTAACCAGGTCCACCACCGTGGTTGCCACCATCACCTCCAAATCCATTATATCCACCATCACCGCCTCCATAACTACCTCGGCTGCCACCACCTCTACCAAAGTTTCCACCATGACCAAAATTACCTCCACCACCTCCAAAGTTTCCTCCATGACCCATAAAGTTGCCAGATCCACCTCTATGACCTCGCTGTGACCCAGCAGACTGCATTTCTTGTTTAGAAAGGGCCTTTTGTACATCACAATTATGCCCATTAATAGTGTGGTATTTCTGAACAACAGTTTTATCAACTCTGTCATGATCATCAAAAGTTACAAAAGCAAATCCTCTCTTTTTTCCACTCTGCCTGTCTTCTATAACTTCTATGGTTTCAATTTTGCCATACTTTTCAAAGTAGTCTCTCAGATTATATTCTTCTGTATCTGCTTTAATACCACCAACAAAAATGGGCACCAGGCTTTACAGAATCCTCTCTAGAAACGGCTCTCTTTGGTTCCACCACACACCCATCAACCTTGTGTGGCCAAGCACACATTGCAGCATCGACCTCTTCAACACAGGAGTAGGTCACAAAACCAAAGCCCCTGGAACATTTTGTTTGGGGATCTCTCATTACCACACAGTCTGTGAGTGTGCCCCATTTCTCAAAATGTTCTCTTAAGCTATCATCTGTGGTTTCAAAGCTCAGACCACCAATTAACAGCTTCCTCAACTGTTCTGGATCATGGCCCTCCATTTGAGACCGGACTCGCCTCTTCCAACTCGAGTTCAATATCGTGATCATTAGTTTTAATTGTCAATTTGACATAAACTTGAATCACTAGAAAAGAAAGTCTTAGAATTGTCTAGATCAAGCTGGCCTATGAGGAACCATTTTGATTACATTAACTCAAGTGGGAAGATTTGTCACCTGTGGGAAGCACTATTCCCTAGGGAGGGGATCTTGGACTGTACGAGAACAGAGAAATTGAGCTGCATACAGGCAAGCATGCATTAATTCACTGGTCTCTGCTCTTGATTGTGGATTTGATATGGCTATCTGCTTCACACTAACCTTGACTTCCTCATCATGATGGACTATACCTGTAACTGTGAACCAAATAAACCCTTTCTATCTTGAGTTGCTTTTTTTTCCATGTTATTTTATCACAACAGGAAACAAAACTAAGACAATCTTCAAATATAAAACCCATGAAAAAGACACTAGCTATACCCCTTTCTACCACATGGTAATGACTAAGGTGTCCTGATGAGATGTTGTGGGGCTTGGCATTCCAGGTCAGGGCCCAGAGTCCAAGTAGAGTAGAGAGGAATCCCTACACATCTCAGAGCCCCTATGAGCAGGGTGGGGAGAGTGTCCCCAGTGTAAAGAGTGTAATTGATGGAGAGAGCTTATGGTATAGGATGGAGATCCTTCCCAGGAAACCAGCCCAGGCTTAGGGGGAAGCCAGTTCTCAGGGGTATTCTAGGATATTCTAGGTGTCAAACCCAGTAGAGCAAGGAGAGTGTCCACACATGGGACATCGTAGTGCTGCTTGAACCAGGAAGACCACAGTAGTAACTGAAAAGGGAAGCCTTGGAAATGGCCACCTGGGAGATGAGTAAGATGCCTTTTCAGGGGAAGACTTTAGGGGGTCCAGAGTCTGAGCTAGGTGAAGAGAAAAGGGAGGCACTATCATATGGAAAGAATCCTGTGACATTAGTTAGGATGGAGGTCTCAATAGTAATTTTTTTGAATTTAACATATGTAAGGGATATAGAATTCTGGGTGTGCATAGAATCTTATGTATATACCTACAAATGTCTCCTGGTTCTGTCCACTAAGAGGGACTAGGATCTTGGATTTTGGATACTACTTTCCACTAAAGGAACTCTGGACTGCTTAGAGAAACAGCCCGCTCTAGAGCTAAAACAAGGAGAGTATTCTAAGAATGTTGGGCACAGATCCAGAGCATACAGATGACAGCTTAAGTGGCCTCCTGCTTGTTAGTTCAGTGTCAAGTTTGGTCATCAAAAGACACCAACAGCAAAATAATAGTAACAGAATACAGACCACTAACTAAAATGGGTGATCACTAGTTTATACCAACAGCAATATGCGAACACATGAGTGCCCCACAGTAGTTAATACCACAGGGGAGAAATGAGTACCCATGTTCTGAAGCCTTTGATCTGACAGTTGGAGTCTGTTTTTCTCCTATTTTTGTCTCAGTTACTTTGTTGTTGTTGTGATAAAAATACCCTGACCCTGACAAAACAACTTAAGGGAGAAAGGGCTTATTTCCACTCACAGTTCAAGAAGGATAGAGTCCATCATGGCCGGGAAGATATGGCAACAGGCAGGCATGGTGCTGGAGCAGTAGCTGAGAGCTTGCATCCAGAAGTAGGAGGTGAAGAGAGAGAGAGAGAGAGAGAGAGAGAGACTAGGAATGGTGTGGACTTTTGAAACCTCAAAGCCCATCCCCCAGTGACATACTTCCTCCAACAAGGCCACATCTTCTAATCCTTCCCAAACAGTTCCAACTGAGGACGAAGCATTGAAATCTATGCGCCTATAAGGGCCATTCTCATTCAAACTACTACACCTAGCATGGTGCTGTTAAGATGGTAGAGGAAAATCAATCAGGTCATGACTTCACAAATGTATTGATGCAGTCTTAGACCTCAGGTCATGTGCTCTTTGGATGTGGCTCTTGCTTCATACCCAGGAAGGTGTGCACTCCAGCGAGGTGACTGTGGACCTCACTCTGGAGACATAGTGTATGTCTGAAGCCCAGAAGACTGTGAAGAGTAGGGTGGTGGAAACCATGGGAATCTGGTCTCTTGGAGCAGGGGGAACCAGACACAGTGTCCTCTATTGGAGCAGGAGTCACAGTGAGATGAGAATTGCTGGGGCAACCATGAAGTCATGAGAGCCTTATCTCTGGAAAACATCCCCAAAGTACGGCATTCAGTAAGAGTCTATCCTGTGAAGGAAACAGAAAGATTGACAGAGGGGATGGGGTGCAGCTCAGTTGAGCGCTGGCCTGACATGCATGAAGCCTGGGTTCTGTCTCCAGTGTCACATTAAATAAGTGTGGTAGAGCACACCTGCAATCCTAGGACTTGAGGTGGAGGCCAGAAGATCAGAAGTTCAAGGTTATCCTCAGATACATATGACCCTGTCTCAGGAAAAAGAGGAGGAGGAAGAGCAGGAGGAGGAGGAGGAGGGAGGAGGATCCCTGTGTCTTGACAAGGGAGGGTAGGAGTTACCAAGCCTGGTTAGAGAAGCTAGAGAAGGATATTGTAGGATATTTGATCACACTGTGTGAAATTGTGTCTATGTTTTACCTAACCTGCCTAAGGCATCTGATTGGTTTAATAAAGAGCCGAGTGGCCAATAGCTAGGTAGGAGAGGATAGGCGGGACTTCTGGGGGAAAGAGAGGAACTCTGGGAAGATTAGAGGTGGGAATTTGCTAGCCAGACACAGAGGGAGTCAGATGTACAGAATGGAGTAGAGGTAAAGAGCCACATGGCAGGATGTAGATTAATAGAAATGGGTTAATTTAAGGTATAAGAGCTAGCTGGTGACAAGCCTAAGCTAAGACCAACCTTCATAATTAATAATAAGTTTCTGTGTCATTATTTGGAGGCTGGTGGACCAGAGAAAATCTGACAAAGTCTGGCTATAGAAGGATGCTTACAGAGGTGGCACACTGAACTTTGCATGCTACAGCCCTCTAGGTCTTAGATGGAAAGCGTAGAAGTCTACCCTCAGTGACCTAGTTCCAGAAGACTTCTCTGAGAGCTGGGTTCAGAGATACACAGCTTGAGGCCTCCTGCAGCCTGCTACAAAACTCATGCAACCTTTGCGTAGCCCACTTCTCTGCATCAATTGCTGAAGCCCTTATCTAGGGTGAGGGCAGAGTCTTGGAGACCCAGATGAGGTGTCCACACCTCAGGTCTGAGTAAGGCTGGGCAGTGAGGACTCTGGTACTTATAGCAGCTTCCAAGGCTTCACCTCCCTCCAAAACTAACAAGCTGAGAGATTTTCACCCAGAGCATGGTGACTGACTGGTTAAGCAGCAAGAGAAAAGAGAAAAGGGTCTCTGGTCTGATGTACCCTTTAGGTCTCAGCCTGTCATGTTAACATCACCTCCCATCCACCTTGAGATATGTGCACCCATCCCAAGGCAATCCATTGTATAGATATGTCTGCATCTCCTCTCTAAGGGGGTAGCCTGTGTGCCCTCTTGAAGTTCAGGATTTCTTCAGAACACTTGGACAGGTGTCATGTGCTAGGCATTCAGAGGATGGGAGAGGCCCTGAAATCGGACATAGTTATCAGTGTCTCCTCCATGACCTCAGCTGGGTCACTGATTCCTAAAGACAGCGTCAGGACACTGACATGAGTGGGGACAGTGGTCCACTGGCAGTTCTCATCCCCACTTGTAACATGTTGTTTCTCTCCCTGCCACTGGGTGTATCTGGCCTTTCTCAGAAACTATTACTATGGAAAAAAAAAAAAAAAAGAACTATTACTATGAGCAACATCAGTTACAAACATCTCAAGCGGCCATGAGGCCAGTGCACAAGGCTTAGCCATATTAATAACTCAGCAGAGCCAGGACCATCTGTCCAGCAAAATGTGATTATGATGTAGATGACTACAGGCATGTCCAGTTGGGTCCTTCTAGTGAGATGTCTCTTTGTTGGGCAAAGACTTCAAGGTTTAAAGCAAACAACTGGGTTCTCTCAGCCTGTCAGCACTTCATAAACATTTATTAACCAGAGGGACACTGGCCAGTTCAGCCCAAGGAAGTAACTGATAGCAAGAGCTTTCTGGAAGCAGGTGATCCACTGCCAAGGCTCTCCTGGGGACTCTGTGAGGAATCCACCCTACCAGGCATCATTCAGTACCCTCCTGAATCATTTGGAAGCGACCATGACAGGCAGAAGTAAGAGCAGCTACAAATACAATGAACTCACTGACATCCATCAGGACATCTCTGTTGGTGCCTAGCTCCTTAAACTGTTTCTTTGTTCAGATCTGCATCAGCTCCAGTCTAGAGGAGAGAGGGGCCCGAGTCACGACAGGGATGCAGTGGGTCTCAGGCAGCTTCAGCCTCGGGATGTAGATGTAACCAGCTTGTTAAATAAGAAACCCAGAACCGATTGCAGAGTTAAAAACCACGAGGTCAGAGCAAGAGTGGAAAACCTTACCCTTCACTGCTTCTGCTGTTCTTCCTCTGCTGTGAAGGGTAAGGTTTTCCACTCTTGCTCTGACCTCGTGGTTTTGAACTCTGCAATCGGTTCTGTGTTTCTTATTTAACAAGCCGGTTACATCTACACCGGGAAGAGAGGGAAAAGGCACCTATGAGTGGGCCACATGTTGGTCCAGCTGTGGAGTCAGCCACGCCTTGGCCACACAAAGATGCACAGGTATATACAGGCTGTGAGATGCTCTGGGTGGTATGACAGGACATTAACTAACCTTAACCGCTGATCTACCTCCCAGGCTCTCACACCTAGCTTTTATGGAGGTGCTGGGGATCTCAACCAGACTTGCATGCCTGGATGGCGGCTGTTTACCTACTGAGCCATCTCCCTAGCCTTCTGTGCTTTCCATGGGCCTATCTGCTTTACGTGAGCCGGCAGGCCTCACAACTTTACAGCAAGGGTCCTGTCTCATATGTGTTAGTCATGAGACTAACAGACCCAGGGCCCAAGGGACCTGCAATGAGGCTCTGCTCTCTTCTGCTCCAGCACCCTGCTCAGATCCTAGGTCTTTTTGGAGAGGACAAGACTGGTGCAGTCTCTGAAAGCCTGCTCACGTGACAGGGCTAATCTGCCACCCTCACTGAGAGGTGGACAGAGGGCAGATCTGAGCTTCAGCACCAGGTGGGGCTAGTAATTCAGCTGAGGACTGGAACATTTTATGTTCCGGTGGTTGTTTCAGAAAGCGTGAGTCCAGACCACCCATTAAGCCACCACTGTGTGCACGAAAATAGATTGTTAATTACAGCAGGTCAGAATGGCTAAGTATGGGGAAGCTGTAAATTCAACAGTCAAAGATAATGGGACACGCCCACCCACCTAGACACCCCCCCCCCCCCCCACACACACATCAGAATACCTGTGCCTGCTGGCTCAGTTTATAAAGGGCTTGCTGCAGGATCTGGGTTTGAGCCCCAGAACCCACAAAAAAAGCTGAAGGGGATAGTATGTGCTTGTAAACCCAAGGAGTTGGTATGGTGATATTTTATTTGTGCTGCAATGTGATCTTATTTGTATGTTAATAAAGTTGCCTGGGGGGTCAGAGCTAAAAGCAAGCCATTTAGCAGAAGTCTGGCAGTGGTAGCACACGCCCTTGATCCGATCACAAGGCAGGCAGAGTCTCTGTGTGGTCAAGGACACAGCCAAGTGGTGACCCGAACCTTTAATCTCAGTATGAACCATAGAGACCTGGAGGTCTGTATAGACAGGCAGTGATGAGAAGGTAGAACAGAAAGGCAATAAAAAGACATGGGTCACACAGGAGGAGGTCTCTCTCTCTCTCTCAAGGGAAGGATAGCAGCGAGTGGTAAGATAAAGTGGCTTTAGCTCTTGGCTAGTGCTCTGATCTCTGGGCTTTTAACTCTTTATTTGGCTCAGTGTTTCTTATTTAAGAATTACATCTACAAGTTGGAAACTGATAAATCCTTGGGGCTTGGCTAGTCTAGCTTAGTTGGTGAGTTCCAGCTCAATGACCTTATCAAAAAAGAAAGAGAGAAAAGGAAGAAAGGAAGGAAGAAAGGAAGGAAGGAAAAAAAGGAGGGAGGGAGGGAGGGAGGGAGGGAGGGAGGGAGGGAGGACAGAAAAAAAGGAGGAAGGGATCCAGAGGAGCCAACAATCAAGCTAATGAGAGCTGTCCTTAGCCTTGGGCAGAAAAGCTCCCACCTGCAGTGGCAAAGGTCAATGCGGAGACACATAACTGGCCCAAATGCTGAGGGTAAGTGACTGTTGGGTGCTCAGCCCTAATGGGACATCTGCACCCTTCCCTCCCTTGAAAGTTCAGGCGCTACCACAGAAGAGGCCATGTAAGAGCCGGGGAAGGGAAGGGGAGCTGTCAAAGCTGGCAGGGCTATCCCACATAGGAACTCTCTGGGGCTGTGGTTACCTGCACAAAATGGGGGCCCATCTGCTGCCCACCGTGGAGAGGAGAGGGGCTTATGAGGCCCACCCCTGTCTGAGGAGCTCCTGGCTGTCAACAGTGCTGGGGGCCGGGAGGCTGGTTCTTCAGCTACGTAGCCACCGGCAAGTTGCCCATTTCCAGTAAATAACCTCCCAACGATTGTGCAAACGATCTTCATTAAACTCATGGAGTCACACACACAAAACAGAAAAGATATGGATGCAGGAATTGTTGGAAGAGGGGCTCAGTGGGAAGGAGAAAGGAGTAAGGAAGGGTAATGTGGGTGTGAAAATGACCAACATGCATGTATGAAATCGTCAAAAAAAAAAAAAATATTAGGAGGGCCGTTCCTGCCGCTGAACTGTGGGGGGCAGATTCCCGGGGCCTGCTGGGAACAAGACTTCTAAAAGGCAAATATGTCTGGAAGGCTTTGGTGCAAGGCCATTTTTGCTGGCTATAAGCGAGGTCTCCGGAACCAGAGAGAGTACACAGCTCTTCTTAAAATTGAAGGTGTTTATGCTCGAGATGAAACTGAATTCTACTTGGGCAAGAGATGTGCTTATGTGTGTAAAGCAAAAAACAACACAGTGACACCTGGAGGCAAGCCAAACAAGACCAGAGTGATCTGGGGGAAAGTAACTCGGGCCCACGGAAACAGTGGCATGGTTCGGGCCAAATTCCAAAGCAACCTTCCTGCAAAGGCATTGGACACAGAATCCGTGTGATGCTGTACCCTTCCCGGATTTAAACTAATGAAAGTAAATAAAAGTGGATTTGTGCTTTTGTTAAAAAAAAAAAAAAAAAAAAATATTAATCATAAAAAAACTCAAGGTGGGAGCTCCTGAGGAAATATGTCTGAGGTTGACCTCTGACCTTCACAAGCATGTACACCTATGTACATACACACATGCACACATGTGCTGTACACCACACAGACACACACACAGACAGACACACACACACTCCCTGAAGGTCAATTTCTCAAATTTTGATAATCTCCAGAACATCCCATTCTCCATGCACAAGTCAGCGATGTGGTGGCTGTCCTCAGAAAGCTCCAGATTTAGAGAATTCACACTATTATGTTAACCTCCAAACAATATGAACTTTTATATTAGTCAGAATTTTGCACATAGCAATGTTTGTTTGGGGGAAAGAAAAGGGAAAAAAAGTCTGTGTTCAAGATGGCTCATTTCTTCTCTCCACACGTCTGTATTTTTCTGCCATTCACAAACACATTACTAACAAAAACAAAACAGATGGATTTTATTGTAAAAGTAAGTCATCGCTGTGTTCCTGTTTAGAACAGACACACAATGTTCTGGGGTATGGGGTGCCTCTGAATGACACTTCTGACTTTCACCTTCAATGCCAGCATCCGTGTGTGGACCCCTTAGATGGCAGGAGGGCAGCGTGTGGGGAATGAGGGGGTAAGAAAAGAGAGGGGGGATAGGGAAGACCAAAGAGAATAAGGGGAGGCTGGAGGGAGGGAGATCCACCATGGGCCACCCGGAGCAGAAGCAAGCAGGCTCCTGGCCTCTTGGGAGGCTTCCTGCTCTGGGGTCTTGCCTGAGCATTGACCTCAAGGGAGGCTGCTGCCTGGAGCTGGGTGGAGTGGCCAGCAACAGACCTCACTGGTCCTTATTGGCGTTGGTTCCACTAATACCAGGCCACAGGGAACCTAGGATAGGAGGAGGAACATTTTAGAAGTCTTGAAGCCTGGAGACAGAGCGCTCAGAGGGTCAAGCAGACAACCTCAGGGATTATCCTGGATCCCACTCTCTGTCTTAGGCTTGAGTCCCACTCTCCTGTTCTGACAGGGAAAGACCCCTGGTCACAAATGCCTTGGGAGTCTACTATACAATCCTAGGCTCCCTCTGAGCACTCCCTCTGGACTCAGGTGCTCCAGTGTTTCCTCTGTGGGGGCCAAAGGGCCTTGGCTGTGCTTACACCTTTCTGGGTCTGCTGCCTCCTCCTCCTGGGACTATGGGTCACAGCTGATGGGTTTGACCCTTGCTGTTTCTGCCTCCCAGGCTCTCATCTTACTGCCTGCCTGGCCTTACCTTCAGGAGACCTGGGAGCTCCCTCTCCATCAGCATCCTCAGCTCCCCCTTCCTCAGCCTCCAACTGCTGTTGTCACTGTTTCCAGCTCCGTCATGGTGCTGGTGTGGGTCTGCCTTGTTCTCAGGGCTGGTGTAGCTGAAGACAAATACTCTAGGTGGAGGTTCCCTGGACCTTCATAAGGCCAGCCTCACACCGACACAGGGTGGGATGGTCAACGGCTCTGTCCCTTCCTATTTGGTCAACCGGGACCTATGGAAGGCATGGTTGTGACCCTTTCTGCAGCCTGCTCCTGAGACACTGTGCTGTGTGGCCCCTTGGAGTCATCACTGGATCATAACAGAACCTCCTATTATGTCGGAAGATGCCAGCATTCAGAAGGTAAACTTGAGAAGTGTCTGAGAGGGAACAGTGAGTGGCTGAAGAACAGGACAACGCTTGTGATTCAGATGAGCAGTTTATATCTCAAGCCCATTTGCACCCAGCAGCCCCTGCCCTGCTCAACATCACAGTGACTCGCAGAAGCACATCCATGTGGGGAAGCTGGGAAGCAGGTCCTGGAGGGCTTGCAGGACAGGGATATGGGTCTTGGAGATTTTCAGTGCCAGTGGAGGGGGTCTAGCCCCTGGACGGGCCATTTTTCCTGGAGCCTTGGGCAACTGGGATAGAACGGGGACCAGTAAAGGTGAAGGGCCAGTGTTCCTGTCACTCTGCTGCCTAGACAGGCTAGAGGAACCTCCCTGCACTTAGATGAGAAGGAATGTGGCCTCTGTCCAGAGGAAAGCCCTGATTCAGCCCTCCAGCCTCATTGGCTCTTAGCTGGAGTAAAGGTCGCTAAGTGTGACAGTCTTGCAGCTAGACAGCATGGTGAGGTCCCGCCCTCCAGCTCTGCGACAGATGGCGCTCCTGTGGTGCAAGGATCACCGTTGCCTAGGTTACTTCTGCTTCTGCTCTCACTCAGCCACAGGCATCTGCCATGACCTGATGGGGTGGGAGAGGGCAGCATCTCTACCTTAGCTGACTCAGCCTTTGGGTCAGATTGTGGTCAGCTCTGCATGTAGACACGTTGGTCACTGAGAAATGGTTTGTCCAGAACTGTAATACATGGTTAACTTGCCCTAGATACCTCTTCCCCCCTTCAAGGCTAAAGACATCTACTGAAAAATCCAGGCCATGAAAGAAATGAAAAGGGGAAACACTGAGATCCTCACAGCTCTTCACTCACTCCCAGACAAGGCATAAATACCTCACACCTCCAACAGCCGACTTCTCTCTCTCCTCATTCCTATCCTGTGTCTATGACACAAAACCTTTCTGGAACTAATACGTTGATTTAGGAACAATTGTTTGGGAGCACCCAGGCTACTGAAAGGGACCTTTCTTTCTGTCCAACTCACAGAACTCTCAAAGGCTGGCTTCTCTATAGAATGAGCTTTCAGGCCTGGGTGTGATGAGCTCTTCACAACTAAGATCACTCCCTCAGATTCATGGGAGCAAATGGTTAAAACCCAATTCTGTTGTGTCCATTATCCATGTCCAGTCCTAGGTTGCCTTGATGCATGCCCTGACTCTCATCTTCCAGATGGTGGGAATGGTGGCTAGGTGGAGACTTCTACCTTCATAGCGCAGGTGTGGCTTTGCACACAGCACACACACACACCACCACCACCACCACCACCACCACCACCACCAACAACAACAACAACAATGGGCTAGATTGCCTCCTATGTGTTTTCTTCTCTCCTCCTTCAAATGAGGGGAGCTGCAGGAATGCACTTCCCAAGGCTGGAAAGCTGGGACAGAGCCCATAAAACATCTGCTGTCCAGTTCCTTACAGGAAAGTCTTTTCTTAACTGACAGCCACTCTCCCACCAGCGTGGAGACACAGGCAGGGATTGGCTGGCCATGTTATGGATACGATGGGGTGTGCTGGCCACATTTATGTCAGCTTGACACAAGCTAGAGTTATTTAAGAGGAAGTAACCACAATTAGAAAAAAAAAGTCTCAATAATATTGGTCTGTAGGCAAGACTATGGGGCATCTTCTTAATTAGTGACTGATATGGGAGGGCCCAGCCCACTGTGGGTGGTGCCACCCTTAGGCAGGTGGTTCTGTGGTGTATAAGAAAGCACAAGGAGCAAACCAGTCAGCATTGTTCTTCCATAGCCTCTGCTTCAGTTCCTGCCCTGACTTCCCTCAGTGATGGACTATGACCAGAGGGTTGTAAGGTGAAATACATGCTTTTCTCCCTAGGTTGCTTTTGACCATGGTGTTTCATCACAGCAATAGCAACCTTGACAAAAACACAGGGAGATTCCCGAAGGTCAGGTCCTCTCCTACACAGTGGCTCAGCCCACAGATGCAGAAGCCAGGGCTGTAATTTAATCTGCCCTTTACCTCCTCCCACCTACGCCAGGGCCAGAGGCAGATCGTGGAAAGAGAAGGCCAGGGCTGCTGCCCTCCCTTTGGCTGGCAGGCAACATGTATCCAGTGCCCTGCTTGCTCTTTGACTAAGTATGAGATGTCTAGGGAGGTGAGCTGGCAGCATCCCAAGACAAGAACACAATCCCTGCCCATTGGACCGCTGTCTGGGTAAAGAGAGAAGATACGAGGAGATGTTATTCCTGTGGCCATCTCAGTATGCAGAGTGTGTCAACACTACCCATCTTGAGGAGACCACTGGCTGTCTCTGAGCACTGAGTTGGGAGGTGGGGTGCAGCTGTCACCCAGGCTGCAGTTGGGCAGGAAGAAGCAAGACGTGACAGACTCAGCCCAAGATGCAGAGTAGTGAGCTGCCCCAACAGTGAAATCTTCCCTAGGTTGTCAGCTGTGTCTGCCAGTGTGGAGCTTGAGGCTGACAGTGGGCTCTCAACTGTCCACAGAGGGCTGTGTGGGGGCCAGGTAAACAGCCAGCCTACTTGGGAGCCTGCCCCAGCTTTTTAGAACCCTTTCCTAGTGATACTCTAGAGAAAGGGCACCTAGCACATGATTCCTGAACCCACTATTGTCCGACAAAGAACCTGGGTGCACAACACTGCACAGGACGGGCTGGAGAGAGAGCTTAGTGGTTAAGAGTGCTTGTTGTACAGTGATGAGACCCCGAGTTGAGATCTCAGCATCCATCGAACAAGCTGAGTGTCCTGTACATGCCCACAACCCCAGCTCTGAGAAAGGCTGAGACAGGAGAATCACCAGAGCCTGCTGAATTCTAGTCTGACCCAGAAAATGTGAGTCCCAGGTTCATGGAGACACATTGGCTCAAATAGATGAAGAGGGATCCAGTCAGATACCCAATACCACCTTCTGCCATGTGTGCTCACTCACATTGATATAGTCACACATGTAAATAAACACATATGAATCAATAAATAGTTTTTTTTTTAAAGTCACACCAGGAAAAGGACTAAGGGGCAATGGAAAGGTTAGTGGGACAGGCCTGGTCCACAAGAAGAAGACTGAGCTAGGGGACAAGGCTGTGTTTGGGGACAGGGCTGGGGACACCTTGATTCTCAGGGTTCAGGACTCTTGTCAAGAGAAAGTGGGGAATGGAAAGGGGCGCATGGGCCTTGACTAGAATGTTCTGGAGAGATATGTAGAACTGAAGATTCTTGCGGCTGTACCTCTGGCTGCAGCTTCAGAGAAAGGAGGAAAGGCTCGGGTTCCCTGATCTAAAGAAAGCCAGGCCACTTAGAACTTTGTGGGATTCGGTGGGAGGCCTGGACCTGGCATGGGACTGAGTATGGTTTGAATCTGCATCATTGCTGATGAGCTTATTTTTTATAATTAAAATTTTAAGTGTATTTTGTGTGTATGGGTGTTTTGATTACCACATGTGTCCCTGGCGCGTGCAGAGACCAGAGGAAGGCACCAGATCCCCTGGGCCTGGAGTCATAAACAATTGTAAATTCCCATGTGGGGAGCTGGGAATCAGACTCTGGTCCTCTGGTCCTCTTAGAGCAGCCCATGCTCTAAGCTGCTTAGCCACCTCTCCTGTCCCAACAGGCTGAGGCTTTGAATGCTTGCTTCCCAGTTGGCTCCTCGGTGGTGGTGCTGTGGAACCTTTAGGAGGTGAGACCTAGCCAGTAGAGGTGAGTACAGGTGGCAGGCCTTGAAGGTTGGAGCCTGGCTTCCCTGCTTCCTGCTCTGCTCTTGTGCACAGGTGGCTCCGGCACACTCTGCCAGCGTGGACTAAGGCCCTACAAAACTGTGAGCCAAAATACTTGTTTCTTTGTAAGAATTTTTTCAAAATGAAATTTGTATAAAAAAATTTCTTAAACTGTACAGTGGTGGTGTGTGCCTTTAATCCCAGTACTCAGGAGGCAGAGGCAAGGGGATCTCTGAGTTCCAGGCCAGCCTGGTCTACAAGAGTGAGTTCCAGGACAGCCAAGGCTACATAGAGAAACTCTCTAGAAAAAAAAAATTCTTCCTCATGTTATTCTGCCATGTTTTATGGCCACACAGACAGATGCAAAAGCAGAAAACTGGCTCCAAGAGTGGCATCGTTGCTTGGAATAAGCCTGATCGCGTGACTCTTAGGAAATCTGGAGGAGTTTGAAGCAATAGAAGCCTTAGGATGCTGCCAGGAGAGCTCAGTGGACCTTTCTGGTGGGAGTGTGGGAAAGCAGAATGCCAATAGAAGAGAGTGAAGGCCACGTTCATGAGGTTTTCAATGGGAAAAAGGACTCCATTTAGAAGTGGACTAGAGATCGCTCATGTGACCTTCCAGCATGGAACTGGTCTATGTTTGGTCTGTGTCTTAACATTTTGAGTGAGTCTGAACTCAAAAGTGACAGGGTACTTGATTTGGCAGAGGACATTTCTAAACAGCTCAGCACCCAGGCCCTGACGTGATTGTTGGCGGCTGCTTTCAGCCAGGTTTACAGTGGGAAATGGGAGCCAAGAATATAGAGAAAGATGCAAAGGGCTTCAGTTGAAAGATACAAAAAGCACATAGTGTGGCCAAGAGAGGTGTGCATAGGAGAGGAAAGCTACTGAGAGGGGTCATTATTATTTTTTAATGGTTTTTTTGAGACAGGATTTCTCTGTGTAGTTTTGGTGCCTGTCCTGGATCTCACTCTGTAGACCAGGCTGGCCTTGAACTCAGAGATCCGTCTGCCTCTGCCTCCCAAGTGCTGGGATTAAAGTCGTGCATCAACGCCAGCTATCAAGAAGAATTCTTTTTTTTGGGGGGGGGGTGGTTCGAGACAGGGTCTCTCTGTAGCTTTGCAGACCAGGCTGGCCTCGAACTCACAGAGATCCACCTGCCTCTGCCTCCCGAGTGCTGGGATTACAGGCGTGCGCCACCACCGCCCGGCTTGAGAAGAATTCTTAACTGTACCAAGATCAGCACCTCCAGAGAGAAGCCGAGGGAGGAATTTGCACCAGAGCAGCAGAAAAGGCAGCTTCACCCCTGATGTCGTAAACTCTACCACACACTCCCCTCACCACGAACATGGCCACTAGCCTTGTCTTAGTTACTTTTCTCTTGCCACAAGAAAACACCATAACCAAAGCAATGTATAAAAGAAAACATTTAATTTGGGGCTCACAGTTCCAGAGGGTTAGCATCCATGATCATCATGGCAGGGGGCATGGCAGCAGGCTGAGAGCATACATCTGAGCACAACCATGAAGCAGAGAGAGAAGAAAGCTTACTGGGGATGGTGTGGGCTTTTGAAGCCTCAGAGACCAGCCCCAGCAACACACCTCCTCCTAAAAAGGCCACACCTCCTAACTCTTCCCAAACAGTTCCTCCAACTCTGAACCAAGCGTTCAAATATAAGAGCCCATGGAGACCATTCTCATTTAAAGTGCTACCCCTTCCCACAAGATGGCTTGAAGTGCATCACCTCTCAGCCAGATGCGTTCTTCCTCCTTTAGGGTGTGTCTGTTCAGACTGTGGTCACAGGGCAGCAGAGGCAGGTCAGAGCCTGCTCACTTCCAACCACTCACAGCAAGGACCCCTCAGCATCACCCCCTGTCCCCTGAGTTCTTGGTCCTCCATGTCTGCTCCTCACTCTGATTCCTGAAGGTTCTCAGATCACCCTTTACTTCAGAGGGGTGAGACCTCGTCCAGCCAGAAATGCAGAGTGGCAGGCCCGAAACTCAAGAACCAGAAACTGCACTTAGTCCTGGCCAGGCCTTACCTTCTGATGGCACTTCCCTAGAGGTGGGGCAGAGCCAGCTGCATCCCCCACCAAGCAAGACTTCCTTGGCCCTTGGTACTCATTTTAAAAACTAGAAATTATTATCAAATGTACAGATAAATCCATCAAGAGCACACCAGTACATCACTGGGCTCCAGGGACGCTCCTGTACCTCTAGGTGTACCCCAGAGCACAAGGAGTCAATGGGAGGAACTGAGGTCCACAGGGTGACATTCAGATTTCTGCCAAGTCACAAGAAGACTTTTGTCGTCACTACCTATCCTTGCCCTCCACACACTTAAAAAAAAAAAACTATTATTTTAAATATTTAATTATTATGTATACAGTGTTCTTCCTGCATGTGTCCTTGCATGCCAGAAGAGGGCACCAGATCTCATTATAGATGGTTGTGAGCCACCATGTGGTTGCTGGGAATTGAACTCAGGACCTCTGGAAGAGCAACCAGTGCTCTTAACCTCTGAGCCATCCCTACAGCCTTCCACATATCTTTATCACTCATTTTAATTCATTTATTTATCTAACTCATTGTCTGGCTTCCAGGCCATCCAGACTGGTCTGTCCTCTGCTGGGCAATTGGGTAGGAGCTCTGTTCATGCTCTAGCTTAGAGCTGGAGTCAGCTGGTCTGAAAGCTGTCCCCCACTGCTCCCCCTCAATGCCACCCCCAAAGGCACAGGGTCTCCACAGCTTTTCTCGCTGGAAGTTAGTTGCAGAGTAATTATCAACAACGTCACCTTTCATTTTCTAAAGTGGTCCTGTGTGAGGGATGGGAGGGCCACCTTAAACATGCGCTCAGGTCTCCTAGGTCCCTGGGGGCTCAGCAACACCTTCCCTGTACAGTCTGTGACGTCTGCTGTGCACCACAACTCTCCCTGCTCCCTCCTTGCTCTGTCCAGCAAAGGCTCCTCAGAGTGTCCCCACCTGCTGTCTAGGTCACTCACCTTCCAGAGACTGCCCCCTCTGACCTTGATATCCCATGCTGACCAAGTCTCATGACCAGGTTGGCCCACCTGCCTGGAACACCTTTTTACCCAGACATGCTCTCCACACATCTACCTTCACTCAAATGTCGCTGCATTAGACATGTTATCTGACCATTCCACTTAAACTGCAATCCTCACCCCTCCCCTTCCTCCCTCAGAACCCCTCACGTTCTCTCCTCAGAACTTCCTGTCCTCCCTTGATCCAATCTTCTCCAGCTTCCTTCACCCAGGAGTTGTTTGTTTTGAGACTGGGATTCACGTCTCATGTAGCCCAGTCTGGCCCTGAAGTTGCTATATAAGTGGGGGATGACCCTGAACCCCTCTTGTTCCCACCTCCCATATGATGGGGTTAAGATGTGCACCTCCACACCCATTTTATGTGTTCCTGGGAAACAAACCCAGAGCTTCATACACTCAAAATAAGCAAGCATGCCACACCACTGAGCTCCATCCCCACCCCAACCTGTCTATTTATTTAACATGTACTTAGGCAGTGCTGACTGTGCCCAAGCTCCTTCCAGGCGTCCATTCAGCTGTGCAAGCATCTGTTCCCTAACAAAGTGTCTAAATCTGTGGATCTGCAATGTGACCATGGGCTTGTAGACCTTCTGGACCGTGACCATGGGCATATAGACCCATCAACCCACTGGATCGCTTCGGAGAACTCTCTGGAAAAGCTTTCTCTCCCTTGGAGTTCTCTGGTCACAGCACACGACTGGTGACCAGATGATCTTCAGGTGCTTTCAGGAGGGCTGCCTTGCTCGGAGATCTGTGCTTCCTGCTTAGCACTGCTCCAGTTGCAGCTTCTTCCCGCTCCAGGCCTGTAACCACCTCCTGAAACAGTCCACAAAGATCACAAACAACAAGACCTTTTGTTTTTTTGGGAAAAGGAATTATGTACCTCGCTTCCCTGGCAATGGCTTTGATCCTTTTTGTGTAGAGATTCTAAAAGCTGCTTGCCATTATTTCCTCAAGAAAAAAAGAACATCATTGGAACACATCAGAGCTCTCTGTCCACAATGCCAGCCCGTAAAACCTGTGCTAGCCTGAAAGATGCCTCCTGACTGACCATCCCCATGGAGCCTGGCTCCACCCTTCCTTCCCCAGTCTGCCAGGACCCCAAGGCAGCATGTGTTCTATCAGGGAAGTTTAGTCTAAAGTCAGCAATACATGTCCCTGTGATGTGGGCCTCTTGTGGTTCTCGTCCACTCAAAGGAAAGAATTCAGTTGAGAGACACGGGCAGTTTAGTTAGCGAAGCAAGCCAAACATTCCAAAGAGACTGGAGTGGGCTCTCCCAGGTGGGGCAGCAGCCCAGGGGTTCTACGTTTTGAATTTTAAAGAAGGTTTTATGAATATATTTTAGGTGGGTGGCATATCTTTTTGTCCCTCCTAAATCATAGTGGACCGCATTTTCCTTTTAGGGTATTTTCCCCCATGATCCTCTAGAAAAGCTCACAAAGGGGAGAGGTAAAAAAAAAAAAACCACACACACACAATAAATGATATCACAGTGAAGCTGAGTTCATCTGAGGTTGCAGTCCCTGGTTAGTGCCTGTGTGGGAAAATGCCCCAGAGCCTTTACTTCTGATTCAGAGGGAACGGCAGTCTGTAGCCTCAAGGACGATTAACACAAAGGGACATTCTGACCACTGGGAGACACAGTGACTATTGACACAGCTTCGGTTCTCTTGTTTATCTCATCTCTAACTCCCCAGAGACAGCTCAGATCCTGCATTGAGCTCCTGGTTGTCAGTTAAAACCTTCTGCCCCAAGGTTAAGCCATTCTGTTACTTTTTAAATGGAAGCCTATTGTGAAAGCCGGAGCTGAGGTTTTTACAATAGCTGGCATGGCTGTTCAAACAGGACCAGGGCTTGAGCTGTATTTTCTCCCAGTCCCAGCTCTCCATCTATCTTCTACCTGACTCTCACACTTCCCCATGCCAGGTAACCCAGTAACTCACCAGGTAGGTCCCATGTGTGTGCTCCACTTAACATGCTAAGCAAATCTGATTCGTGGAAAACAGAGCAAAACAAAACAAAACCCTGTTTTCTGCCTCTGAGCTGATGAACAGTCTTCCCATTCCTACCCCAAGAGCTCCTGGGCCCTCACAATCTTCTCTGAAGTAGCTCCAGCTCCAGCTGTAACAACTTCTGTCTTCTCACCTGCAGACATCTATCTGCCCTCCAATTGCAACAAGCAGCATTAGAAAACGCACATCGGGGTCAGGGAGATGGCTTAGCTGGTGGAGGTGCCAGCAGCCGAGCCTGCGATCTGGGAGAAATCCTTGGAACCCACACGGTGGAAGGCAAGAACTGAAAGCTGTCCTCTGACCACGGATGCCACGGCACTCGCACACCCCACCCCCAACACACACAGAATAAATAAATGTAAGACAATGATACTGAAGATCAAAGCACGGTGGAGCTGGCTAGGCAGACGAGGTGCTTCTTGTGCAAGCGTGAGGCTCTGGGTTCCGTTCCCGGGTGTCTGGGCCAAAGGAAGCTCCAAAGGGCAGTCCAAACACCTAGAGAGGAGCTCAACCTGGATTTCTGGAGACCGATTCAAAGCCAGCCTTCCTCAGGAACTTGTGAAGCTGGTTCCCATCTGCCAAAAGGAGTCACTTCCCTTCCCTGTGGCAGAAGGGACACGGGCCTACCAATATGTCAAAGTGCACGCTGCCTCCAGGCTCCCCCAGCATCACAAGTACCTGTTAGACATTTTAAAGTCCACGCCAGCACCCAGCCCTCCTCACCTCCTCCTCTACCCTAGCCGCCCCCCTCCCCAGCTCAAGGGCGTCTCTCCCCACAGCTGCTCATTCTCCTGTATTCCCTCTCTATGCTCTGGCCCGGCTTCTCTCACTGGATTTTCTCTATTCTCTAGCCTCTGTTATTCTCCTTCTCTCACAGACAGCCCTGGCCATGTCCAGTCTGCCGGCCATGATCGGTCTACTTCTTTTTCTCTCTGCTCTGGACTCTTCTAGATGTCTCTAGCTGTTCTCTGGCTCATATCTACAATCAAAACCTTCCCCTCAAACATACCATGGAGCGGTGATGTCATCAGATTATACACCCAGCACCCATGTTAAAAGCCAGATACAGTAGCACGTACCTATAATCCCACTACAGGAAGGGGACAAGAGGCTGGCTAGCA
Organism: Onychomys torridus; assembly: GCF_903995425.1. Taxonomy (NCBI): domain Eukaryota; kingdom Metazoa; phylum Chordata; class Mammalia; order Rodentia; family Cricetidae; genus Onychomys; species Onychomys torridus. The sequence continues at coordinate 30,993,811 of NC_050452.1, forward strand.
CAACCAGATAGATGAATTCCAGGTTCAGGGAGATACCCTGTCTTGGAAAATGAGGTAGAAAGGTTAGGAAGATGGATTAGTGGGCAAGAATACTTGCTATGAAACAAGGGAACATGAATTCAAATCCCTAGGACTCATTTTGCACATAGTCACATGTGCCTGTAATCCCATGCATTCCCCGCCCCTACTCCCCAACTCCCGTGCGTGCACACAGGGCAGAAACAAGCAGCTCATGGGAGCTTGCTGGCTAACTGGTCTAGTCAAAACACTGAGCTTCTAGGTTCAGGTAGAGAACCTGTCTCAAAGTAAATAAAGTGTCAAGAAACAGAAGAACGGGGGGAAAAAAAAACCAAGCAAGAGGTGGTGCATGCCTTTAATCCCAGCACTCGGGGAGGCAGAGGCAGGCGGGTCTCTGTGAGTTCAAGGCCAGCCTGGTCTACAGAGCTAGTTCCAGGACAGAGGACAGCTAGGGATGTTACACAGAGAAACCTTGTCTCAAAAATATCTCCAGAGAGAGAGAGAGAGAGAAAGAGAGAGAGAGAGAGAGAGAGAGAAAGAAAGGAAGAAAGAACAGAAGATGCATGATGGCCTTCTTTGGCTTCCATATATATGTACATTTGAGTACCTGCACCCTTACACTCACATGCATGCACCACACACAACATACACACGGAGTAGGTGTTAGGTTACAACCCCAGGACAGAAGGGTTAAATAGGCTAATTGAGGTGCCCATTTAACACACCAAAACAGACCTGAGCAGCATCTCTCAGTCCCTCCCTCCCTGTTACAGGGTCCTTCTGGCTGGCATATCCTGCCCCAGCCTGAACTCTCCGGGGCTGGGCTGCCCTTTTCCTATGGATCTTCCCTATGTAATCCGGCCATTTTGGTTATGCCAGTTCTTTTGACCCCCTACCCTCTTGGCCTTTTGGTCTCCACTCTCCACTCTCCTCACACGGGTCACGTCCACTCTGGACTCTCCCCGATGTCCCTGCCTCTGGCTGTGCTCTCCCTCATCTCTACAATAAACCTTCTCCTCCACTATTCCTAGGAGCAGTCATGTCCTTCCTTTTTTATTTCCTGTTTTCATTCAGTAAGGTGGACGACAACGGAGCATTTGGGGAGAGCACTCTTTGCTGACCTCTGACCTCCACATGCATGCACACTCACATATACAAGTGTAACCTTAGTCGGCCCCCAGACCTTAACACAACTGACTCCATGATGGAAGTGCCATTCAGCCTGTAAAACTCAGCATGTAGAGAGCACCACCTGCCAAAACTGAAAACGAAGACCTAATCCATCACAGTCCATAGTTCTGGGAAAGTCTCTAAATGTACTAACCTTGCTTTTTGGCTTCCATAGTTCTGCTTCTGGCTAACTGTTCTTGTTAACTGAAGTATGCCAACCCAGGACATAGTTTTGTGCTTAAACACACACACACACACACACACACACACACACACACACACACACACACACAAACAGACCTTGAGAAAGGCTGAGGACTACACTGGGATTCTGAGCACCCTGTGTAGTCACAGGCCGGCTAATAAAGACTTTCTATTAGCTTAAACCCATGTCCAGGCAGTCTTGTCTGGTGAATACCCCACAACACAAACACATACACACATAAAACAAACAAACAAAAACCAACCAAAAAAAACACCCTCCAGAGAAAAACAAAATAAAACAAAAGCCTAAGATGAAGTCACAGTAATAAACACGGCCACAACGCAGCTTACATTCAGGACCACGTTGTTTGTGTAAGAGCACTTAATGAGATGGCCTGGGGGTGCAGGCCTGCACTCGCAGCTGTTTGGGAGGCTGAAGCAGGTGGGATGCAAGTTCAAGGCCAGCCTGGGAAATTTCAGCAATACCTTGTCTTCAAAATTAAAAATATAAGAAAGGTTGGGCAGATAGCTCAACGGTAGAGTGCTTACTTCGTGTGCACATAAGTGCTTGGGCACAGGCACACGCCATGTCATCCAAGCTGCCTTTTCCAAACCTGGTGCACTGACAGTATCAGATTAAAGCCATGCAACAAGGAGGTTTCGGGAAACTGAGTGTTTAACGCAGATAGGGAAATGGGTGACTGCAGACAGAGAGGATGGTTTCTGTCAAGGATGGAAGCCTCTTTCCAAATAACCAGTGTCCACTTGGAATTCTGTACAAGTCAGTCAGTTGCCTTCTTCCATCCTTCCTCTCTCCCTTTTTAGCACAGGCTATCCCTGTATAGTCTGGAGTGGTGCTGGAGATCAAGCCCAGAGGACATGCTAGCCAAGCGCTCTACTGACAGGGACAGCCTGACTGCCACCTTCATAAAACCTCACCTCCTAGACTCCCCAGCTTGGTGTCCCCGGCCCTTACCTTGATGCTCAGCAAGACCCTCTCAACCTGTGGCTCCTCACAATCTTGTGCTCCATGGACATCTCCCCACT